>NW_027625584.1:0-6904 GCF_034508935.2 Berghia stephanieae
TATGTTTTTGGCTATGGGGGTTAGGGGGTATGCCTCGCCTTCAAATGGGAAAAGGTCCATCCGGGTTTTCGGTCCCGCTAGGGGTGGAGAAAAGTTTACCCTGGGAAAAAGGGCTCTTCAACACTTCTCCCCCACCCGGGTACTCGGGTGCAAAATGATAGCTACCTGGTCGATAACAGCGCTGTCCTTTTCGAAAAAAAAAATATAATCATACCGCCTGACAGCGCCATGCTCGTCCTAGTGTTGGGGTTTGGGTTTTGATGAGGGCCCCCTTGAAAACCGCTTTGATATTTTAGTGGCCCTTGGTCTTTTCCCAAACTCAAGTTTTTTTTTTTTTTTTTTTTTTAAAGTAATTTGACTCACAACAAAAGTCCCGGGGAATAATCGATACTATTCGCCCTACTCTGTCAGGCCATACTGATTACAAACGGACAATTTGTAAAACTTGCTTTGCGACGCTATCGCCCCAATCCAGAGAGTAGCATCAATTGTTACTGTGGGGCTTAACACACACCACACAAACGTACCTTTAATACATCAAAAAACATACAAAAAATACATACATACATACCATACATAAACTACATCATAAAATACATACTTTTCAACATACATACATACATACATAATTTAAAGGTTACACAAGTTTTGTGTTTTGGTATTTTACCGCGGGCGGATGTTGTAGTATTTTACTAAATGCATAGCATAAAATAGAAACGGGTGTGAAGAAAGGGGGGGGGGGGGGGGCGTTGTGGAGAGTATTTTTTAAATAGAAGTAAGAAAAATCAATTATGACCTAAACAAAATGATGGGGGGTTGGTTGTGGCGGGGTACAAAGGCGATAAGGCACCCGAAAAGTTTTTTAAATGAAACTGGGGAAAGGGATTTACATATTTGTTGGTTAGGGTTTTGAAAATGTGCCCATGAAAAAACTTTTTTTTTTTATTTGTTTGACATTTTTTTTTTTGTTTTTTTTTTTTTTTTTTTTTTTTTTTTTTTGTTATTTTTTTATTTTTTTTTTATTTTGGTTTTTTTTTTATATTTTTTTTTTTTTTTGTTTTTTTTTTCCTCTTTTTCCCCTCTCCTCTTCCCTTTTCCCTTTTTCCCCCAAAACACATAAAATTTTAAAATTCATGTATCGTCTTTTTAAAAATTGACCGTCAATGTGAATTGGAAATAATAAAACAATTTTAAACACCTTTTTTTTTTTGGAATTCCCGATTTTCCCAACACTGCACGAGTTTGCGAAGCGCGGGGGGGAAAAATTCGAATTCCAAAAACAGAGTGTAAGAAACCCTTTATTCAAAACCCCCTCAATCGAGTCCGTTTTTCACATTTTGAATAAAAGGGCTTTTTTTAAAACATTTAAATGATACTTCTTTTTTTCAAAAAATCAAATTTTGTGAAAATTAAACGATTTATAATCTGATCACAAATATCATTGTAAACATATATCATTACCGTTACTATTTGGGAAGTACTATTCTCCCCCCCCCGAGGGTAGTCTTCATAATAGTAAAAAGTAGTCCACAATGTTGTATGTTTAACCCAAAGTTTGTAATGAAAAATTTGTTAAGTTTCTTGTAACAAGTTGCCCAAATTAAAAAGAAAATCAATCAAATCCAAACGCAAAAAGCCGGGGGAATTTTTTTTTTTGGTTTTTTTAAACCCAAACGGGTAGGGGGGGGGGGGGGGGGGAGAATAAGGCAGCCATTTAGGGAAGGGGTGGGAAAAATGAGCTTTTGTACACCTTTTACAGAGCCAAAAGTAAAATCTGCTAATCAGTGTGGAATGGGACATGAAAAAAAAAAAAATAATGAGAAGACGGGGGATCTTTTGATAAAGGGAAGGGAAAACATAAAAAAAGTCTGCCCTGTAATGGACCCAAATAAAAAAGAGAAAAGGGGGGCCCCTAGCAAAATTGGAGAGAATAACATGGGGAGAGATGAGAGATTTGGGGGGCAAGGGACGTCTAAAGATGATGGTGCAGAAGAGAAATGGAGGGCCTTAGTTTGGCCCACATCCAACTCTGCGTTCTATGGGGAAACCCCCCAAATTTTTTTTTTAACTATGGGTTTTTCCAGCGTACGGGGAGAATGGCAAAAATTTTTTACATTAGTTTTATGGATGACATCGCCTTTAACGGAAGGTCCATCCGGGGTTTGGCCCCCCTCTGGTGGAGCAAAATGAGTCCCCGGGAAAAGGGTCTTTACCACACATTCTCTCATTTTTCCAAAAAAAAACAAAAAACAAACTTAAAAGAAAATTAAATTACCCCAAAAAAACTGTTGGTCAAAGAGGCAAATGCGCATTAATGAAAATGGAAAGGGTAACACTCGACGTATATATTATGATACACAACTGCACGTCGGGAAAACCCGAACAGGGTTATTCAGAAAGTAAGCTTTAATCGAGCTTTTTTAAACAGCGCAATATCCACTAAATTTGCTCAACGCGCTTAAAAAGGGTCCCTGACCACGGGAAAAAAGAACAATATTAGAACAGACATGACGCCCCGTTAGGCGATAATACAATTTTTTTTTTACAAGACAACCCCGTTGACGGCCAGGATCATTTTAAAAACCCGTACGTGGGAAAAATGTGAGTAAAGAGTCTTTTTCCAAAGGGGAACTAGCCCGGCGAGGCTCGAACCCCCGGGCCCTTCCCTTCCGAAGGCATGCATCCACAAGCCCCCATACCCACAGACCTGCCTACTGTCACGAAATTTAAACTAGAATTACGAAATACTGTCCCCAATTTCAGACCTTCATAAGCCCCTTATCTCAACCATTAAAACTGCCTGAAAATGAAAGGTGACCCACACACAAAAATCTAAGTATTTAAACTATTTTTTAATCCTTTGGGGGGGGAAAATTTTGATTTTTTTGGAGTTATAGCACTATAATTTTTATTTTTTAAAAATTAAAATTTTTATTTTTAATTTTCAAGTTGCAGGACGGTAGGGTTAGGAAAGGTGTTTTTCTTTTCTCTCTCTCTTCTCTCTCCCCTCTCTCTCCCCCCCCCCTCTTCTCCTCTCCCCCCCCCTCCTCTCTCTCTCCTCTCTCCTCTCTCCCCCCCCCCCTCCCCCCCCACCCCCCCCCCCCTCCCCTCTCTCCCTTTTCCCCTCTCCCCCCCCTTTTCCCCTCTCTCTCTCTTATCATCTATCTATCATCTATTATCTACCCTCTCTCCTCTCCTCTCTTCCCCTTTTTTTTAATTACCCCTCTCTCTTCCCTCTTCTTCTTATCCCTCTCTATCTATCCATCGATCGTTCCATCAATATGTGTCTGTGCGCGTCAAGCTGTGTGTGATATGTTTTTCTTCTGTGCGAATTCTTAATTTACAAAGGTGCAAAATGTTATCTAATAACTCAAAAAAAACAAATTAAAAAGAGGAAAATTAAGAGAAAAAACAAAAAACAAACAAACAAAAAAAACAAAAAACAAACGATGCACACTTTGAAAATATGAACTTTAACTGGCGTGCATTTATTTGCTGTCTGATCCCCAAATTTGTTTGGGCTCATTTTTGTAAAAAATACTCCCAAACCAACGTAAAAAAACTTCCATCAAACAAAATTAAAACAGACCCATAATTGCGTCCGTTATCCCACCCGCAATTTAAAAAATATGTACATAACCTTAAGCATGGGAGGTCATTACATGGATAGCAGAATTTTGAACAGAGGAAGAAAAGGAAGTTTGAGGGGGGGGGGGGGGGGGGGAAAGGGGGTATTTATAGTTTGAGAATGGGGGGAGGGGGGGGGGGGGGGGGGGGGGGGGGTTGAAAGTGGCTTAAACGGGGAAGGGGTTAAATGGTAAAAGAAGCAAAAAGAAGACAAAACAACAATGGAAAATAACACCCAGTGTCGAAAGATAAAGTGTCAAGAAGAGTAAACAGCGGGTGAAAGGAATAATGAGAAGGCTTGTTTGTGTGGGTTGTGGGTAGGTGATGGGGGGGTTTTGTTGTTTGGGGGTTTTGGGGGTTTTTTCTTGTTAGGGTGTCTGTCTCTTGCAGGAGGATTTGCATTTTAAAAATTTACGATAGATAGATAGATAGATAGATAGAAAAGAAAAGGATAGATAGAAAAGATAATAGATAAATAATATGAATGGATGGATGGGTGATAGATAGAAGAAGATGGTATAGTTAGGGAAACAGATAAATAATAGATAGGTATGTGGGTAGGTAGGGGGGGAAATAGATGATAGATAAAAGTAGATAGTAATAATAGATAGATAATAGATAGTTTGAAAAAATAATAGAAAAAGATAGTAATAGGAAGGTAGGGAGGGAGGTAAGTAGGTAGTAGGTGGATAATAGATAGAATAAGATAAACGTTGAGGGGAATTGGCTGGAATCACGTAAAGTGCTGACAGTTTCATTGGGAAAACTTATTTATTATCCCCACCCCATTTGGTTGTTTCTTCCAAACGTTGTTTCCCCCAAGGGCAGTGAAACAACCCCTTTTAGGAGGAAATAACCAAAAGGGTGTGGAAAAAAAATAGGTAGATAATATATAGATAGATAGATAGAAAAAAGTAGATAAATAATAGATAGTAGAAAAAAATGATAAAGTTTAAAATTTAAGATAGATAATAGATAGTAGATTAAAAAAAATAAAGAACACAACACCAAACGGAAGAGAGAGAAGAAGGAGAGAGGAGAGAAGGAGAGAGAGAGAGAGAAAGAGAAGAAAAGCTTTTACCCGAGGGCAATAAATTTATTGTTCTATAATAATATCATGGCCTTTTTTAATCGGGCTCGAAACTCGGGTCTAGACTATGGCAAAAATCTTCCCAAAGGAAAAAAACAGATCCAACTCCCAATAACAAATGGCAGATGGGTCAGGAAAACAAACAAACAAACAAACAAAAAAACGTGGGAAATTTTCCCCTCCGGTATGAAAAAAGTCCCCTTTTGGGAGTCTGTATTTCATTGAGCAAAAACCTCGCATCGTACCAGAGAGTCCCCGGTTCGAATCCGCGCTGGGGGTGCCATGTTTAATCCAATAGAAAAGGCTCTTTGCTCACTGACAATCTTCACCGACTCAGGGTAAAATGCGTACCTTCCCCCAAACAGCATTTTTCCCTGTCAAAAAAAAAAAAAATTAATGCTTCGTAGGTTTAGGAAATTGTTCTACATGTTAAAATTGCGTTGTCTCAGGCCCCCTCGTTGAGACTTTTTAAAAGCGGTCACTGCCTATTTAAAAGCTTACTGGGGGGGGGGGGGGGGGGGCTTGGGGGGGGGAAGATTCTTTTTTTTTGTATAGGTTATTTGTTTTTGGGTTTTGTTGTTTTTGTTGTTGTTTTTGTTGTTTTTGTTGTTGTTGTTGTTTTTTGTTGTTGTTTTGCTTGTTTTGTTTTTTCTTTTTTTTTTTTTGGGGGGGGGGGGGGGGGGTTTGTTTTTTTGTTTTTTTTTTTGTTTTTTTATCTTGCCACCCCCGTTCAAACCGA
Organism: Berghia stephanieae; assembly: GCF_034508935.2. Lineage (NCBI taxonomy): Eukaryota > Metazoa > Mollusca > Gastropoda > Nudibranchia > Aeolidiidae > Berghia > Berghia stephanieae. The sequence continues at coordinate 5,457 of NW_027625584.1, forward strand.
CTAATCAAATCAGTATCTTGGCTAGAGGGGCTGGGGGAATGGGGGGCCAAAAAAAAGGGGCGGGGGGGGGGGGTTAAAAGGAAATAAAAGTGGGCAATATCTAGAGATGAAAAAGAAAGGTCCGTAGTACTTTAAAAAATCTCTACCAAACCCGGACACGTCCTTTGGGCAGGGGAACAAAACATGGTACCGGTTTAAATGACGTGCATCCAATAAAGGTGAACTCATCTTTTTTAACAATGTCTGTGGGGTCGTGATTTTTTCATGCTGCATTTTCCTAAAAGATTTTTTTTGGCCGGGTTTATTGTGCACATTAATCAAAAAAAAAAACAAAAAACTTGGGGTTTTTGTGGGGCTCAATATCCCCTAAACGTGTCAAATCGTTTTAACCAAAGGATCTTAGCCAAAAGCACATTAAACATGGGGACGAGACAAAAACCCTTTTAGGCTTTTCACATTTTTTTTCCCCCACACAGACAAAGCTTTTTAATGTCAGGCCCTATAGTACAACTGATAGGTGAGATAAGTGTTAAAAACCTTTTCCAATGATTCAACTGTCCCCCAGAGGGGGATCAAACCCTGACCTTCTGGTCCGGGGCGGTGTCATATCTCTAGACCCTAGCTAATGTTGGATGAGTTCAATGTTAATTAGATCGAGAGAAATTTGGCTCCCGGGGTTCTGTTCTTGGTTTAATCCTCCTTACCCAAACAGGATTTCTCCCCAAAAAACCACACCCAACTAACACACACACAAACAAAACAAAATTTTTCATCATAAAGCAGTAAATTATTGCAATATAATTTCTTTAGCAAAAAATTTCTCTCAAAAAACGTTCATTTTTTTTAAATTTTGGATGTACAAGAAACATTTGAAAAAAAAAATGTTGGTTTATCGTAACGAAGGACGGTTTTCCTATAGTTGGTAAGGAGAGGGGGAAGCAATTTTAAAAAAACATTTCAAATTGACATTTTTCATACGAAGTCCCAGGGGTTTTTGAGTTTCTTTTTTTTTTTTGCCAAAAAAAGGGGCATTAAATCGATTTTATATTTGAAAGGGCGAGTTTTTCTGGCCCAAAATTTTTAAAAAAAGGGTTTTTTTCCCCGGGTACAAGCACTGTTATGATGGGAATAACAGTACATAAGATAGTAGCGATGACGTCCTCAGGCCTTTGTTTTTTTTTTGCCATCCGCGTTTGTGAGTTTTTTTCACAAAAATGTATTAACCAACTATAAAGTTCTGGTTACACAGAGTTTGTGTTTGGCCTTAAATTCCGGATGGCAAGTTTTTGAACTCCCCTTTTGGGAACGATTCATCTTAATATATTCATATTTAGTGATATTCATAATGTGCGACGCATTTTGACCTTTCACCCATGCCTTTTTCACTTAAAATCACCAATAATGAAAGCCATTAATATCCTGCAAATGGCAGACACAACCCAATGCAC
>NW_027625585.1:0-6901 GCF_034508935.2 Berghia stephanieae
ATTAATTATATCAACGTTTTTCCATAGGGTCTGAAACCGAACTAAATAATGGGCTGGATGCAGCTTTGTTGGTTTGGACAAAATTGGACAAAATAATCTTTGGGTTTTGAAGTATTTTCTTACAAAATGATCCCATTTTTGGGTTTCAGCCCCGCAAAAAGTACACGTGGGATTATTAACGCACCAAGGTAAAACTTCATAGATAACTAGTGGATGTCAAGATGGGCCAATCTGATAGGGAATGAATTAGCGGAAGATTTAGCGCCCCTTATTGGACGTCATCCATAGTCTGTGACGTCACCGCGGAAAAGTTATTAGAGAGAAAACGTCTTGTTGGTTGTGCGCATGCGTTTTCGTCCTCACATAACTTTTTCCCGGTGACGTCACGACTAGGGTGACGTCCAATCAAGGGACGTATTTCCCCCTAATCTCTTCCTATTGTGTAAATTTTTATTTTAAAAGAAAATAACGGGGGGTTTTTCCCAGGGGATAGTGACAACGACCGGGATAATTTGCCCTAAAGTGAGGACCGAGTTCAATTTCCTGGACCCGACACCAATCGGTAACCCCGGGGGTAGGCTCTAATTAACATTAAGGGTTTTAGTTTTATATAGCCAAATCCACAAATTGCTCAAAAACGCTTTAAAAGGGGGCCCGGGTAAACAGAACATTTAACATGTGGGGCGGGACATGCCGCCTGTTAGGCGATAAAAATTTTTTCGGAAAAGACAACTTTTTTGCACCTGGTACGATGAGAGAATGTGGTAAAGATCTTTTTCCAAAGGGCTAAACCCCGGGACTTCCGATCCAAAAGCGAGGGTCATCCACTAGACCACTAGTCCACTTTTATTTTTTCCAGCCAATTGGAGTTGATGCAAAATTTTGGAAGGCGTCTCTGGTCAAATTTGTATAAAAAAAGTTTTAGAATGCTACAGAAATAGTTGGAAAATCGTAGCTAGAATTCTCCCGACTATGAAACAAAAACAAAAAACTTTTTAAAAAGAATTGGGCCAGAAGATTGTCATTCAAAACAATCAATTAAGTAAAAATTTCTCAACCTGGGGACTTGGGAATTTGCTAGGTTTAAATTTTTTTTTGACCAGATGAGGATATTTAAATCGATGATATTTGAAGGACGAGTTTTCTGGTCAAATTTAAAAAATTGCTTTGGGGTTTTTTTGTGTTTTTTTTTTTTTTGTTTGTTTTTTTGTTGTTGTTATTGTTTTTTTTGTTTTTTTTTGGGGTTTTTTTGGTATGAAAAATTGGGTGATGGGGCGTAGGTGGCCGGGGGATAAAACTCGCCTTTATGCAACTTAAAAAGCTGTAGGGAAGTGGTTGGGGCCCGGGGGTCTTTAACTATAATAATTCCCCTGTCTGACCAGCCAACATAGTTGGTTTTTTAAAAAAAAATAATTTAAAATTTTAACAAATGAGCTTTATATAGCGAAATTTTTCCACTAAATGGGGGCTCAAAGCGCTTAAAAACGGGTCCCGGCCAAACAAAAACCATTAACATATAGGGAGGGACATGACGCCGATGGGGCGATTTTTACAATTTTTCGGACAAAGACACCGCTGTTAACGGCCAGGGTCCCCTTTTTTCAACTGAGTACGGAGAGAATATGAGTAAAGACCCTTTTTTCCGGGGACTCAATAGCGCCGAGCGCGAGGCTGGGGAAACCGGGCCCTTTTCGATCCGGAAAGCGAGTGTCATACCATTTGACCACATAGGCGGTTAAAGCTTTTTAACAAATACCATCCAATTTGACTAAGATGTGAATGAATACATGATTATAGCAATGATATTATTGAAAGAGCTGGACAAAGGGAAAAGCCTGAAATTTGAATTGCACTGTAAAAATTAAAAATTCCAAATTGCCTCACTCAACCTTTGTCTTTTTTTAACAGCCATTTAATGATCGGGTTCACTTCTTATTTACCAACCAGAGACCAATGAGCTCAAACCCCTTCGGTTTGTGCCAGACGAGAATTTTAAAGCTTTTGTTGTTTTCCCGGGGACTATAAAGTGGGGTTACTGTCTTGGTTTAAATGGGGGAAATTTTTGCACTCAGGTCTTCAAGAGGTTGACATTAAAGCAAGTGGGGTTACGTTTCATTGGGTGTTGACATGGGGGCAGGAAGGGGTTTGGTCTATTGTAATTTGCTTAAATGGCTTTTAGGGGTATTGTTTGTTTCTTAGTTGAAAGATGAGCTTTGGGTTTCTTCTGAGCAGGTGTCAAAAAATTTAAAATTTAAATAGACTATAAAGGGTCAAGGTTACACGTTGGTACGTTATATATCAGCTGGCAATTGTGATTATTTCTCTAAACTTTATGACATAATGGATTACTGGGAGATAAAAATAGCAATTTGCATCACCTTGACGAAAAACCTGGTAATATTGGTTTTGCATATTTTAATTATAGTTATTACCCCGATTTTTTTGCTTCAATTTTTTAATTAGAAATTTTTCTTTTTGTTTCAGTTCCATGACCAAACTACTTTTGCCAAAGGGCCAATGACTTTCATCTTCATCCGTTTTTTGGAACCCCGTGATATCCAAATATGGAAATGCGCTTCCACTTCCTATTCCATTGTATCAACTCCCCCAGTAGGATTCCGGGGTATTTATAGTTGGCATGAGTAGGTGAACTTAAATTTGACTTTTCCCCTCCCATTGAAATTGACATTTTTTCCAAGTAGCCTGTTTTCTTGTTGGGTGTTTTTTTTTTTTTTTTTGTTTTTGTTTTTTGTTATTTTTTGTTTGTTTCTTTCTTATTTTTTTTATTTTTAGGTTTTTTTTTTGTTGTTTGTTATTGTTTTGTTTTTGTTTTTTTTTTTTTGTTTTTTTTTTTTTTGTTTTTTTTTTTTTTTTGGGTTTTTTTTTTGTCTTTTTATTTATAAATTTTTGTTTGTTTTGTTTTTTGTTTGTTTTTTTTTTTGGGGGGGGGGGGGGGGGTGGTAAAAAGAAGGGGAAAAAACAACTAAATGGGATGAGGGGGGAAGTTAAACAGAAAGTGAGATGAAATGAAAGAGAGGGGAAAATTGATGGATAGATGATGATAGATAATGATAGATAGATAAAAAAAGATTTGAAGTAGAAAAAAGATAGTAGATAGATAGATTTGATAAAAAAGATAATTGAAAAGATAAAAAGATAGATCGATAAAGGAGGTTGGAAAGATAGTAGATATATAGCAGAAAATTTATAATTTGATATAGGGAAAATAATAGGTAGAAGATAGAAAAATAGTAGAAGATAATAGATGAAAATAAAAAAAAGATAGATTTATCGATAGATAAAAATAGATAGATAGATGGGTGGTTGGAAAGATAGAAATATATACTAGAAAATTTATAGATTTTATATGAATTTAAAAAAGATAGTAGTATAAGATAGATAGAAATAGATAGATAATAATAGGAAAATAATAGATGATAATAAAAGATAGATTTGATAATAGATAGAAGATAGATAGAAAAGATAGATATAGTAGAAGTAGATGGGATTATTTAAATATTTTTCCACAAAGTTTGGGGCAGTCTACACAATGTTTCAGCTTTAATTTGCCACTTCGACTGAGTTTTTTTGTTGACTGTTGTTGTTTCTTTAAGTGGTTCCGGGTTTTAAGTTTATTCAAGAAACAACAACAGCAACAAAACAACTCAGTCCTGAAGAGGCAAATTAACTGAAACTTTATGTGACTGCCCCAAACTTGTGGTAAAAATTTCTAAATAATAAATTTGCCCATTCTACATTAGCACTTTTCGTACCATAATTTTATCAAACCGATTCAATAGTAGTAGGAATATTATATAATATAAAATATATAATTTTATATTTTAATATATATATTAAAAATATATTAATAAATATTATACGACAAAAATAGATAATAGATAGATAGAAGAATATTTTATAGATAGAAGATAGAAATAGATGATGATAGAAGTAGAAGTAGAAAGAAGATATATAATGATAGATAGATAGATAGTAAAAGATAGATAGATAGATGATATAGAAGATGATGATAGATAGATAGATAGAGATAATAGATGAAAAATAAATAATAGATGATAATAGATTGAAAGTAGTGATAAAATTAAAAACAAAAACCATAAAAAAATGTGCTAATTTAGAAAAAAGGACATTTATAAACATTTTAAATTAAGTAGTTTTGACTTCTACACGTTTTTATGAGCGTTGCTCTCATCAGGAAGTGGGGAAATGAAAATAATTTTTGTGTTTTCGTTTTTTATAATTCGTGTTTATGGGGGTTTGTAATTACAAAAAGGGGTTTTTTTTTCTTTCTGCGAGGGTTTGTTCGTTTCTTCTTTGAGTGTTGTATTTTTCGGTTTAGTGTGATGAAAAAATTTTTTTCCAAGCAGGGGTTTTCAATATTTGAAGAGGGGGAGTACGACTGTGCTCTGGAGATGATTTTCCATGTGATGCTGTGTTGTATGTTTTTTTCTTTGAGGTTCCAAAATGTGTTCGCTTAGTGTAGTGGAATGTCGTTTGTGTATGTTTCGAAGGAAGATGTATGCAGGTTGTATCTGGTTTTGAATGGGCACTCGGTGAGGCCAATGTATGTTTCTTGTTTTGGTGTGTCTGGTTCGTGTTACTGTGGCTTGATAAATTACGTTTGAGTCAGGCATTGCCGTTTAGTGGGCATGTTTGTCGGGTCCTACCAGTTGCTTTTTTTCACTAGGTTGTTGCTGGGCTGATCTGCTGTGATAGTTTTTCGGTTATTTGGATGAAATAATGTTTTGTATGTTTGGCATGCAGGTGTACCCCTATTTTGATGGTGTTTTTTTTGATGATTGGGTTAGAACGTCCCCGGGAAAGGGAAGCATTTTGTAGTAGATTGAAGAATTTGTTTACCGTTAAAGTTGTCCACATTCTTGCTGAGGGTGGGTTGAACCATGTTATGTGTCTTTTTTTCTTTGTCGTTTTTTTTTGTTGGGGTGGTAATGGTCTCTTCCTCTTATTCTAGTTTGTAGTTATATCCACTTTTTTGTAGTGCTTTTGGGTGTACGGTGGGATTGCATCGTGAATAAGGTTGTTGTTTGTAGAGTTGTTAGATAGTCGTTTGTTAATGCTCTCGGGGATGTTTTTTAATATAGATGGGGGATGATTGCTGTGTCTATGAACGTAAATGGGATGTTTTTTGGGTTTTTGAAATGGTTGATAGGTGCCGTCGTTTAGGTTGATGGTTATGCCCCGGAAGTCGAATGTTTTTTTGTTGGCTTCGATTGAATTTTTTCAGATTTTTGTCCTGGAAGATTTTGCATATTTTTTTTTTTATTAATTCGTCTTCTCGGTGTTTTATTGCACAATGCGATCCGTCGCCCTGTAAGCCGATTCCCCATGGGAGCCCGATGGAGCAGAAACATGCAGCTCGGGGACTAAAATCCTTTCTCAAATGCAAATCTCAAATAAACAGGGATTTAAACGGGGAGAGGGACTCGCATTGTGAATAAAACACCGAACAACAATTAAAAAGAAAAAAATACAAAATCTTGGGCCATTTTTTCGAGTCCCACTCGAGGGGGCGCATAGTGCTGCCCTCGAAAAGGCCTTTGACATAATCTCTCACCGATTCAGTAAAATGATACCTTCACAAATAAAAAAATTTCTCCATGAGGGGGGTCGTCGCCTCATATCATTAAAACAAAGACAACCGCCCCCCTTAACCGTTTTTTTGCCACATGGGTTCGAATTTTTAACGCGCAACGTGATTTAATTAAATACTTTTTTTTTAATAACACCCCAAAAATTTCGGACAAGAAGCCAGGGGTATGGTCAATCTCAATCAAATAATATATAAAGTGTCGCAAAATTGGTTCTTTGGGGTTGTATTTTTTTTTTTTTTCATTTTTGTGCATAAATATATAATATATATAAATAATATATATATATTTAAAATATATAATATAAAATATATAAAAATTTTTCGCCAAAGATTCCAACTTTGTGTTATACATTTTTATTTATGCCAGTCTGTAAACGAATTTCCTTTTTTTTTGGGTAAAAAAGTATAATTATTATATTATTATTTTTTTTATTATTAATTTTTATTAATTATTTTTATTTTTATTATTATTATTAAAATTTTATTTTTATTATTATTATTACTATATTATTATTATTATTATTATTACATTATTTTTACATTTTTTAAATTTTTAATTTTTATTTTTAACATGTTGTTTCGTTAGAAAAAAAAGAAAATCGTCTTACAGGGGTCAGTCCCATCCTTTCATGTTTTAAGTTGGTTAGGGGCCTTTATAAAACGCTTGACAGTTAAGGGATACTGCTCTAAATAAAGCCAATTTTTTAAAAACAATTGTTTTTCTTTTTCACATAAAGCCCTTTCTTAGGGGGGAGGGGGGGCAAAAAAAGGTTGTCCAAAATGAGGGGTTTTCAAAATTTTACGCTCTTTGGATAAGCCCTGGGATCAAAAATCCTTAATTAAAAGGGGGTTTTGGGGTTTTTTTTTTACAAAAAGACTGACATGATAGTCGACCATAATTCTGGATATTTTAATATTTCATTTAGTCCAATCAGGTCGCTGTTAAGAAGTAGAACAATTTTGAGATTTGTTTCCTATACAAATGGGTTGAATTGCCGGGGGAAAAGGTTGGGTCTTTTTTTCCCGGGTTTTATAGGATTAAAAAATTTATACAACAATGACTCGATTTTGAGTTCCCTCAATCCCTTTGCAACAAAGTAATCATATGAGACACCAAATACATTGGGTTCTGGCAAGGAAAAAAACACGTTTAATCAAATAAGTACAGTTTAAATAATAAAAAATTTTTTAAACCAAATTTTACAGTCTGGGTATCCCAAAAAACATATTTCACTAACACATTATCTTACGTTTTAAAATTGGGGAAAT
>NW_027625586.1:0-6901 GCF_034508935.2 Berghia stephanieae
TTTAAAAAAACGAAAAACAACAAAGCTCATTTATATCAGGCTCAAAATAATAGTTAATTTTTATAATAAATGAATTTGAAGACATTCAACTCGTAATGCACTGTATATCCTGCATCACACTAAAAATTTTACAATAACATGTGTGATGAAATTGCATTCCACTATTTATTTAACACAGTATTTTATTATTTTGTTATTTACCGCTAGTCCCATTCCAATCCCTTTTGTATTTATTTGTTGATTTTTAAATAAAGTAATCATTGTTTTTATCCCTGTGCAAGACATTTTAACTTGCATGGAAAAAAAAATTGATAATTATATAGCTTTAATTTGTTATTTATGTAGAGCAGGTATCCTCTGTGAGACAGAGAAAGGATAGATACCCTTCTCTTCCCTGGTAGACGATACATGTGTGTCTTCTCTCCATCTATAACGGGATTTCTCTTTTGCATTGCTTCCTGATTTTATACTGAAATGAAACTACTTTGTTTTCCTCTGGCTCTGTTGAGCATTTTAGTGCGAGGAAAACAGTCAGATATATAAACTTTATTGGAGATAGTTTGACTCTCATTATCTGTCTTTTTTACTAGTGCTGAAGGATTTTATGGTCTGACAAATGCCATTGTATGTCCAAAAAAAAAAAAAAGAGAGAGAGAGAGAGAGGGGGAGAGAGAGAGAGAGAGGGAGAGAGAGAGAGGGAGAAGAGAGAGAGAGAGAGAGAGAGAGAGAGAGAGAGAGAGAGAGAGAGAGAGTGAACATACAAAACGGAGACACACACACATACACACAGAGGGGGGGGGGGTGGGGGGGGAGAGGAGGATGAGGGCGGGGTTTGTTTGTGTATCTTCTCTGAATAAATGTGTGTGTGAGCTTGTTAGGGGAAAGGGGGGGGGGGGGGGGTGGGGGGGGGATCCATGCCTGATTGTTATATTCAATAAAGCCATATCAAAATGCAATGTTTTTTTAAACCCTTTGAATTTAGCTTGAATTTAATTTTTCTTTGACTTTGAGAACGCCTCTTTTTTGACATAATATTTTGGATCAACATTTTATTTTGCCTTGTTGAACGTAATGTTTATTCTTTCTTTTATTTTCACAGCTTTGTTTTGAAATGTTTTATTCTTTCTAAAGCTTTTTTATTGCCTTGATAATAGCAGATATGGGGCCACTGGCAGGGTCTCTTTCAACGTCTCAGTATCGTCTTTTTCATAATAACTGTCTTTACTTGTCCTGGAGTGAGACAACTTTTTTCACCCTAGGCCCTGGCTGGGATCTTGTGCAGTGAGTGAGGTTGTCAGATATGAATATTTGTCTATTTCTTGAGAAATATATCGTTTTTTAGCTGTAAAACTACTAATTAAAAATATAATTAAATGTCTGTATGTTCATTGTTGCTATTTCAAAATTTGTTTTTCACAATTTTGACATGCATCTCAAAATTATTATTATTATATGTCCGATATCCCACCTTGGTTGGATGGGAGCATCACCCTTGAATCATATACCTATGATGTTTGCATGGGTGTACGATCCGATAGTGATGTCGTTCTTCTTCTCTTTACTAGCCTATCCTGCTTCTTTGGTTTGTGATTGTATTTTTGACAGGGGATATTTTTTTGCTGTAAATCTTCTGCCTGTTTGTTCTTGTTATTTATAATTTAGCTTATGATATCTTTAGGTTATGATTTTGATTTACATTTGTACTATTTTTGTTAGATTGCTTGTTTTTTTTTTGTTTCAGCGGTCTCTCATATAACCTCAATTGTGTTGGAAGAGACCTAAAGCAACAAACAAACAAACAAACAAAAAAAAATTTTAAGGGCATTTGTATTATGATTTATTAAATAGGTTTTGATTTAAGTCATTTCTTTACCATTGCACTTTTTAAACAATATTTTGTTTATCAGGTATATTGTGTAATGATACGCCTGTAACCGTATGCACACTTTTGTTTTGATAAAACCCAGTTATTAAAATTAATATATCAGAGCGAGTTTTAATAATGTTTTTTTTTTTTTTTTAATCTCAAATGTTTTCATCTGCACTTTAAAATCTAATGTGGTATGTATTTTTTATATTTTCAAAGAGATCACAATTAAAGTAAAATGCCCAGATGTCAGAGTTTTAATTTTAAAGAGAACAAGATATTTCTTGTCTATTATTATTATTTGTCAAGAAGAAGAAAAAAAATTCTCTTTATCATCCTGTAGGGGAAATTTGTCTTTAGGATCTATTCCAAGGAAAAACTGGAATAACCCAGGCTACAGCCTCAGTGCAGCATCGCCAAATTGAGCTAGGGCGAGGTGACTTGCTCAAGGTTACACAGTGCAGCGGCGGGTGATCGAACTTGGTACCTTTCGGTTACGAAGCAAAGACCGACCGTACCGCTGAACCACGCTGCCCCTCAAGTAGTTTGAAATACAATGTTAAAGTGGATAACAGGTCACTCCTGTCACTAATTCAGTTTTAGTCAGTATATGAAATAACAAGTCTGATAGCTCTACTACTTTGATCTCCCTGAGTGGGGATCCTGACCTCCCATAGCGGGCAGGGAGGTACACACTGTGTCTCTATCCCCTTAAATCTGTTTTCCAACATGCTTTCTGTCTTTTGTCTTGGAATGAGATTACTTGTTTTTTTCCTGGCCCTCGCCGGAGTCCTAGCTGGGAGGAAACAGTCAAATGCATAATTATTGTTTTGGGAGATGAATATTTTTTTTCCTTGTAAATCATCTCCCTGTTATGCACTGTATTGTTTTTGTTTACATATTATATAAGATTTTTAAACATTTGAGTGTATCCCTCTTTGTTGGGACTGGGCTTGTGTTGGATGAGACTTTAGGTGATCTCAAACTAAGTGCTTTGATAGTGTGCTCTTGGAATCTACATCTGTTTCATATTTGAACAAATTCCCCTTTGTCTTAACTTCTCTTGGGTGCTTTAATTGTAATTCTAGAACTATCCCATTTTCTTTCTTTTTACTGGCGCTGATATGACCTTAATGTGTTGCAAGCGCCGTAAAACTCTTAAAAACAAAACAAAACATCAGTATATGAAATAACAAGTCTGATAGCTCTACTACTTTGATCTCATCGCTGTAATGGAAAAACTGTCAAACCAACACAAATATATACTCCATTACAAAAATATTGAAACAAGCCAAAAGTCGCGTTCAGTCATCAGATCTGCAAATAATGTGCACGTAGTTATAATATATAGAATTTTGAGTCCAAATAGCACGCGTGAAAGAAAGAGAGGAAAGAGAGAGAGAGAGAGAGAGAGAGAGAGAGAGAGAGAGAGAGAGAGAGAGAGAGAGAGAGAGAGAGAGAGAGAGAGAGTAAGTAGGAGTGAAATATCATGTTCAATGTTTATAGTTATCATATAACGTTATAACAAGTGTAACTAAATGACAATTTGCCATATTTATGGACAATAATGATCTATTATATTATTATTATTATTATTTATTATATTATTATTATTATTATTATTATATTATTATTATTATTATTATTATTATTATTATTATTATTATTATTATTAAATTTGGTTATTTTTTTCAAATTCAAGTTATGAAACCATGAGTTGTGGAAAAGCAAGGAAGCGTTTTATGTTTTTTATTCTAAAGTAACTAGTCATATAAATAATGGTTGACACACACAGCATAGCAGTATGGCATTGCCTACAAAGTAACGAGTTCGATCAACCTCCATGTTGTGTGTCCTTGATCAAACCTCGCCGCCGTAGCTCCTAGTCATAGTGCGGCCCTGCACTGCAGCTAATGCCTAGGTTATTTTTATTCTATTCTACCCTTAGGATAGACCCTACGAAAAATTTCCCCTTGGGTCTGAAAAAAAAGGAAATAAAAAACAACAACCAAAAAAGCAACACACAATTATATATCACATTACAGTTTAGTTTGATTCAGATTTTGTTATAAAATTTAGATTATGTTTATGGAGAAAAAGAAAATACTTGTTTTGAACTTTAAAAAAAAACTTTTTTATGCCTGTGGCAGAGGTCTGCAACGATTTTGACATTATTTTTTTAAACCTCAATAAACAGGGTTGAATAAACTAGTACTAGTTTCGTTTCGTTGATTTGCACTTAAATACAAGATATTAAATTACCGACCGCCTTGCAAGTGAGCTTGGGCCGGGGAGGTTTATTTTCGTGTCTTCTGTCCCTTAATATATCTTTTCCTTTTCCTCAATTGTGATACTTTTGTGTGATCTTACTTAGGCTGGCTGGGTGGGATCCTGACCTCCCACAGCGGGCAGGGAGGTACATACTGTGTCTTCTATCTCCTTATATCTGTTTTCCAACATGCTTTCTGTCTTGGAATGAGGTTACTTGGTTTTGTCTTGGCCCTGGTTGGAGTCCTGGCGGGAGGGAAACAGTCAAATGCATAGTTTATTGTTTTGGGAGATGATATTTTTTCCTCTGTTATGTATTATTATATTTGTTATTTTGAATTTATAATGTAAGCATTTGAGTGTATTCCTCTTTGTTGGATTTTGTGCTTGTGTCCGGATGAGACTTATTGGTGGTCTCAAACTAAGTACTTTGATAGTGTGCTCTTGGAATCTAAATCTGATCCCTATTTGTTCCCAGTTCCCCTATGTCTTACTTTCTCTTAGGTGCTTTTTAATTGTAATTCTAGAACTTTTTACTATCCCACTTTCTTCCTTTTTACTGGCGCTGATATAACATAAATGTGTTGCAAGCGCCGTAAAACCCTTAAAAACAAACAAAAACAAACAAGTGCGGCCCTGCACTGCAGCGAATGCCTAGGTTATTTATATTCTATTCTACCCTTAGGATAGACCCTACGAAAAAATTTCCCCTTGGGTCTGAAAAAAAAAAGGAAATAAAAAGCAACAACCAAAAAAGCATCACACAATTATATATCACATTACAGTTTAGTTTGATTCAGATTTTGTTATAAAATTTAGATTATGTTTTATGGGAGAAAAAGAAAATACTTGTTTTGAACTTTAAAAAAAATACTTTTTTTTTGCCTGTGGCAGAGGTCTGCAACGATTTTGACATTATTTTTTAAACCTCAATAAACAGGGTTGAATAAAACTAGTACTAGTTTCGTTCGTTGATTTGCACTTAAATACAAGATATTAATTACCGACCGCCTTGCAAGTGAGCTTGGGCCGGGGGTTTTATTTTCGTGTCTTCTGTCCCTTAATATATCTTTCCTTTTCCTCAATTGTGATACTTTGTGTGATCTTACTTAGGCTGGCTGGTGGGATCTGACCTCCCACAGCGGGCAGGGAGGTACATACTGTGTCTTCTATCTCCTTATAATCTGTTTTCCAACAGCTTTCGTCTTGGAATGAGGTTACTTGGTTTGTCCTGGCCCTGGTTGTAGTCCTGGCTGGGAGGGAAACAGTCAAATGCAATTATTGTTTTGGGGATGATATTTTTTCCTCTGTTATTATTATTATATTTGTTATTTTGAATTTATAATGTAAGCTTTGAGTGTATTCCTCTTTGTTGGATTTTGTGCTTGTGTCCGGATGAGACTTATTGTGGTCTCAAACTAAGTACTTTGATAGTGTGCTCTTGGAATCTAATCTGATCCCTATTTGTTCCAGTTCCCCCTATGTCTTACTTTCTCTTAGGTGCTTTTAATTGTAATCTAGAACTTTTTACTATCCCACTTTCTTCCTTTTTACTGGCGCTGATATAACATAAAATGTGTTGCAAGCGCCGTAAACCCTTAAAAACAAACAAAACAACAAGTGCGGCCCTGCACTGCAGCGAATGCCTAGTTTATTTATATTCTATTTTACCCTTAGGATAGACCCTACGAAAAATTTCCCCTTGGGTCTGAAAAAAAAGGAAATAAAAAACAACAACCAAAAAAGCAACACACAATTATATATCACATTACAGTTTAGTTTGATTCAGATTTGTTATAAAATTTAGATTATGTTTATGGGAGAAAAAGAAAAAACTTGTTTTGAACTTTAAAAAAAACTTTTTTTATCCTGTGGCAGAGGTCTGCACGATTTTTTACATTATTTTTTTAAACCTCAATAACCAGGGTTGAATAAACTAGTACTAGTTTCGTTTCGTTGATTGCACTTAAATACAAGATATTAATTACCGACCGCCTTGCAAGTGAGCTTGGCCGGGGAGGTTTATTTTTTGTGTCTTCTGTCCCTTTAAAATATCTTTTCCTTTTCCTCAATGTGATACTTTGTGTGATCTTTCTTAGGCTGGCTGGGTGGGGATCCTGACCTCCCACAGCGGGCAGGAGGACATACTGTGTCTTCTATCTCCTTATATCTGTTTTCCAACATGCTTTCGTCTTGGGAAAGAGGGTTTCTGGTTTTGTCCTTTGGGCCCTTTGGGTTTGGGGTCCTGGGTGGGAGGGAAACAGTCAAATGCATAGTTATTGTTTTGGGAGATGATATTTTTTTTTCCTCTGTTAGTATTTTTTATATTTGTTATTTTGAATTTTAATGTAACATTTGAGTGTATTCCTCTTTGTTGGATTTTTTTGCTTGTGTCCGGATGAGACTTTTTGGGGTCTCAAACTAAGTACTTTGATAGTGTGCTCTTGGAATCTAAATCTGATCCCCATTTGTTCCCAGTTCCCTATTTTTACTTTTTCCCGGTGCTTTTTTTGTAATTCTAGAACTTTTTTCTATATTTTTTTTTCCCCTTTTTTCCTATTTCTAAATTTAAAAGCCCTAAATTAAAAAAAAACCCCCAAAAAAAAAAACCCCCCCTCCGGGTGTTTTTTTTCCTTCTACCCCTTGGAAAAGGGTTTCCCCCTTTTTAAAAAAAAAAATAAAAAACCAACCAAAAAAAAACCCCTTTTTTCCTTGTTTTTTGTTTTAAAAAAAAATTTTTAAAATTTGATTTTTTTATAAAAAAAA
>NW_027625587.1:0-6898 GCF_034508935.2 Berghia stephanieae
TTTATGCCCCGGCCCGGTAGTTTCCATTGACTTTGAATTTCCAGGTGCAATCGAAGATATTAAATTCCCATTCTTTCGAAAAATTTCTGAAATAACTAGAGGAAAACTGAGGACCAATATCACAATCACACACTCAGGTATGCGTATCTGCAAAATGATGTTTCATTTTATGGATTACTGTTGTTGATAATGTACCCATGAGGTAATATAGTCAATGAAATTGCTATAATAATCCACTAGAATTAGTAATTTCTACCTTTGATGCAAAACAGATCTGTGCCAACCTTTTGCCAAGGTCTTTCCGCACTTCATGAGAAATCAACGGTTGATCAGGTTGACGAGCAGGATATAGGCACAAATATCACAAGATTCCACAAATTGAACGAATTTCACTCGACATCCCAGGCCAAAAGATCAGATCACGAGCTCTGCGTTGACATAGTTGATGCCGCGAAGGCCGACGTGAACTTTGGTTTTCATGTCATGTCGAAGAGCTTGAGGAATGACGATGCGATCTCCACGAAGAATTATTCCATCTTGAATCGTGAGCTCGTCACGGTAATTGAAATAAGGCAGTACGGCAGTGGAACATTTGCTTTGTGTTCAGGCCAACCTTGCAGGATAACTAATTTCATTTTGATTTAAGTTGTATCCAGGGTCGTTGCCACTTAATTCCATCCAGGCGAGAAGGTTTGAAGGGAGTTGCAAACAGATATATTGCAGGTGTAGACTCTTCGGTTTGAGGTAAGGGAGCTCGAGAGAGGAAGTCACTCAACAGAAGTTGGTACCAGGTTATAGATGAGCTCATAGTCGTAGTCTTGAATTTTGAGGAGCATTGATTGCAGGCGTTTTGGAGCTTTCACCAATGGCTTATTTACAATTGAGACCAGAGGTTTATGGTCAGTTTCCGACTGTTAATCGACGTCCATATGTATATTGGTGAAATTTTTGAGTCCAAAGGTAATTGCGGGAGATTCCTTATCAATTTGAGCGTAATTTTCTCACTCGAGGTCAGAGTTCTGGATGCAAAACCAAGAATTTTTCCCTCTTGCAGGAGTACAGGTCCCAATCCATAATCAGATGCGTCGTTTTCAAGTGTTAAATCTTTGTTGGATTGTAGATCGAGAGTTCAGGGCTTTCCGCTATAGCTTTCTTCCCAAGCTTGAATGCGTTTCTTGGGTGTTGGACCAGTAAATTTTACATCTTCTAGTCAAGTTTTGCAGAGGGTGTAGGAGGCCATTCAGGTTTGGGATGTATCTTGCTAGATATTGAATCATCCCCAGAAATCTCTAACTTCAGATACTGTTCTCAGTGTTGGTAAATCACGATAGCTTTTACTTTTTCAGGGTCAGTGCTAATAACCTTTAACTGAAATCACATGTCCCATGAGCGTAATGCTTTTTCTCTTCGCCAATTCGAGTTTTTCTATGTTCAACTTAATTGTTATAGTGTTCACAGGATTCGAGGAGTAGTTCCAGTCTATGATCATGCTCTTCTCGTAACACCATGAACTATGATAATCATCGTGAATAGCGATGACACCATGTAGATTGCCGAAGATTTCCATCACTTTTCTTGAAAATTTCGGCGAGACAGAAAGTCCAAAAGGTAATCTAGTCCATCGATATCGCCCAAAGCAGGTTTGAAAGGTGGTCATTTCGATGAATTTTCATCAAGGACACAATGCCAGAATCCGTTTCGGAGGTCAACCTTCGAGATACATGGATTGACTCATTCACGTAGCACATCATACAGAAGGAGCATAGTGTATCTCTCACGAAGCAAGGCTTGGTTAAAAAATTTGAGGTCGATACAAATTCTCAGCTGTTCCGTTTTTCTTGTGTGTAACCACTGTTTGACTTACCCACGAGTAGGTTCTGTCACAGGCACAATCACACCTTTGGTTGTGAGCTCTTTTAACCCATCTTTAAGTTTACTTCGAATGGCAACAGCACTCGTCTATCAGGCATAATAACAGGTTTGACACAAGGGTCAGTGCGTAGGGTCAGGGTTCCAGAAATTCACCTAATCCATCTTGGAAAACAGGGTGGCTCTGTACAGAGGAAATAGTAGCCACTTCAACAAAGTCTTTGTTTGTAGAGTCAGAAATTTCATTTTTTGAGCAGTTTTTAATCCGATGATAGGCTGAAACATTTCCGCCGCACACGACAAATTCCACATTTTGGTCCTAGGTTATAGACATTTCAGTTGATTTGCCTGCACACTGAATCTCTCACCACCATAAACTTGTAAACGAGTGTTAGAGGCATAGTAATTAGGTAACACATTCACTGCTGCTCCAGAGTCAATGAGAAATGTAACAGGTTGTCGCGCTACAAACCTTTTGCACCTTACCAGTTTATTTCTGGCATTCTTTAATAACGTTGACCCATTCTTGTTCCGAGTCATAATATTGACTGTCCAACAGGTTATTGACTCTGCTTCTCGACTTGCAGACTGACGAAAAGTGATTTTGGCCTTTGCGTTTAGAACAGCGCTTGCCATACGCGGACACTTACTTTTGAGCATTTCGTGCTCCCCGGCCGCAATATATGTTTCATTAATTTCACCAATTGCATTATGAATCGAATTTGGCAATAATGTCGTCATAGTTCTTTCCTCCTTCGTTTATCAAAACTAATCCATTAATGCTTTGAGACTATCGTCATCCAAGAAAGGATAAACAGGGCAACTTGAACGTCACGAGGAAGAGAATTAAGTTGCCAAAGGACACTGTACGTACTCCATCTATGCTTAAACAATTTCCAGGACTCAGGCACGTTTGCACTCAGGCAAAAGGAGAAGGAGGTTTTAAGTTCAGAAATGCAGGATCTAGGAAAAACATTGTTATCCATTGTTGAGGAATCGAGGTTTTCAGGCTCGTGAGACATCATCACAATCGTCAAAAGTCTTTCACAAGGAAAAAAATTAATGAATTGAATTGGAATCGCTATCAATTTATTACTTTTACCGCGCCACCATGTTACGTGTTGTCACCATAATATAAGTTGGTTACAACAATAAGGTTTATGTAAATGTCCGATCGCAGATAGTATTGTAAATATAATAAACAAACACGGATGTATTCAGGTTAAGATGAGTACTTTAATAAAACAGTGCATACATGATATCAATACGAAAGTAGAACACAACTGACTATAGGCAAATACTACTAGATATAATAATAAAATAATAAAAATAATAATAATAATAATAATAATAATAATAATAATAATAATAATAAAATAATAATAATAAAAATAATAATAATAATAATAATAATAATAATAATAATAATAATGATGATGATGATAATAATAATAGTGCGGCTATGTGGTCTAGTGGTATGACACTCGCTTTCGGATCGGAAGGTCCCGGGTTCGAGCCCTGCTCGACGCATAGTTGAGTCCTTGGAAAAGACTCTTTACTCACATTCTCTCACCGTACTCAGGTGTAAAATGAGTACCTGCCGTTAACAGCGTGTCTTTGTCCGAAAAATTGTAATATCGCCTAACAGGCGTCATGTCTCGTCCTACATGTTAAATGTTGCTGTTGACCAGGGACCCCGTGTAAAGCGCTTTGAGTAAGTTAAGTGGATATTGCGCTATATAAAAGCTCAATTTAGATCTTTATTGTCCATAAATATGGCAATTTGTCATTTAGTTACACTTGTTATAAGATAACTATAACATTGAACAGATATTTCACTCCTACTTATTTTCTCTCTCTCTCTCTCTCTCTCTCACTCTCTCTCTCATCTCTCTCTCTCTCTCTCTCTCTCTCTCTCTCTCTATCTATCTATCTCTCTCACTCTCTCTCACACACTCACACTCTCTCTTTCTCCTCTCTACTCTCTCCTCTCAACTCTCTCTCTCTCTCTCCTCTCTCTCTCCTCTCTCTCTCTCTCTCTCTCTCTTCTCCTCTATTCTTTCACGCGTGCGATATTCACAACATAAATAATATATTCATATCATTTTCAATCGTTACATTTGTGGCAACTCGACACCAAATATTATCATCATTGTCAATGACAGTGACAGAGATGGGTACTAGGGAGAAAGGTCATGATTAATGACTTATAGAGAAGTTGGATTGGTACTACAAGGTGGTGCTACAAGTGTATACGCATGTAACAACTCGATGACGTCTTCGCCAAAACAAAAGCAGCTTCGAATTGCGTCTGGAACGTTCGCACCATGTATGAAGCAGGAAAAAGCTCTCAAGTTGTGACTGAGATGAGAAAGATACAGGCTGCATAACTTGGAGTAAGCGAAACCCACTGGATACAATCCGGAAAGAAACACCTCAAGTCTGGGGAGACGATTTTATATTCAGGGAGAGGGGAACGGGATTCATACACAGGGAGTAGAGTAATTCCAAGCAAGTTTGCCCAGAAGTCACTGAGAGGATGGGAACAACACGGAGAAAGGATCATCATGGCGTCCTTTACAACATGGAGTAAGAAGATCAACATGAATATTGTACAGATCTATGTCCCAACAAATATGCAACAGATGAGGACAAATATATATTTTATAGTCTGCTACAACAAGTCATTGACAAGTTGCCAAGGAAAAACATCAACAATTGATGGAGAATGCTAATGCTAAAGTGGGAAAGGATAACGTAGGTTATGAAGGTATCATGAACGTCATGGTTGGGAGAGATGAACGATAATGGTGAGAGATTTGCAACTTTCTGTGCATTCAACAATTTGTGATTGGAGATCAGTTTTTCCTAATAAAAGGACTCACAAAGCAACTTTTGGTCTCACCAGATGGTGTGACAGAGAATCAGATTGATCATTTTTGTATATCTCAAAGATTCAGACGTTCATTAGAAGATGTGACAGTACGGAGAGGGGCAGATGTTGGATCAGACCACCACCTTCTATTGGAAAAGCTTAAGCTCCGACTCAGAAAACACGGACCAGATCACATACGAGAAGAAAAGTCCAGGTGAATGCACTATAAGGGAAAAGAATGAGAGAATCAAACACAATTGAATAATAGATTCCAACCTCTCGCTGAGCTCGAGGAGATATATATGTAAGTCACATTGGACCAAGACCAAGGAAGTCTACATAACAACTTGCCTCGAGTATTTGGTGTAAAGAAATCGGAACATAAAGAATGGATAAGTCCAATCACCTGGACCTTATTGAAAAGAGGAGAACAAGGAAGGAACAAGTGAATGCAAGTCGAACAAGAGCTTCAAACTGGTTGCACAAGAGCAGTATCGAGCCATAGATAAGGAAGTCAAAAGATCTGTGAAGAAAGACAAGGAATCATTCATGAACATACTTGCAGAGAAAGCAGAAGCATCAGCGACAGGAGGACACATGAGGAATCCTTTTATCAAACTACCAAGACACTTGCTGGAAAATATGAGAAACCAGAGTACCAGTCAAGACAAAGATGGGAAAACTATTTTTGAAAAGAGGCTCAATCTGAGCGATGGAGGGAACATTTCAACTGCCTTCTGAACAGACCACCACCAGACAACCCGCCGGAAATTTTGCCTGCAAGGAATGAGCTACCAATTAGTTGTGATCCACTATCGATAGGAAAGATTGTGAGTGCCATTAACAAGATGAAAAGGGGGAAAGCTGCTGGACCAGACCAAATTTCCACCGCGGCTCTAAATGTTGATGCTGAAAGAAATGCTGAGGCCCTGCACCCACTATTTGAGAGAATCAGGAAGGACATCTTATCAAGCTTCCAAAGAAAGGGGACCTCAGTAATTGTAACAATTATCGAGGAAACACACTTCTCTCTATCCCAGGAAATGTTTTCAATCGTGTTATTCTATAGAAAATTAAGAATGCAACAGATGCTAAACTGCGGGACAACAGGCAGGTTTTCGGGGAAAAAAAACGTTCAATCACCGACCAGATTGCCTCTCTGCGAGTCATAGTGGAACAGTCTATAGAATGGAACTCTCCTCTTATTGTCAACTTTCTGGATTAGGGAAGGCTTTCGACAGTATTGACAAGTAACATTGTGGAAAATTCTGGCACATTATGGACTCCCTGAAAAGATAGTAAACCTCATTAAGGAAATGTATGAAGGATCAAGTTGGATGTGTACATGAAGATCAGCTTACTGACAGCTTTGAAATTAAGACTGGTGTCAAGCAGGATGCTTGCTCTCACCATTCCTGTTCATCCTTGCCATTGATTGGCTAATGAAGAAACCTCCAAAGGCGAAGAAACTGGATACATTAACCCCCTGGACACAGTTGAATGATCTGGATTTTGCAGATGATCTGGCTCTTCTGTCCCACACCCAGGACCAGATGCAAGCAAAAACCACAATTATAAACAGCCTCTCGGAATCAATTGGTCTAAGAATTCACCCTGCAATGGCAAAGGTCTTGAGATGGGTACGCGTCAAAAGGAGCAGATCAAAGTAAAAGATCAGGAACTTGATTATATAGACACTATCTTCTATCTCAGGAGTATAATTGACAAGGATGGAGGCACGGAAGCAGAGGTGAAAGCACGGATAGGAAAGACACAGGCTGCATTCACATCTTTGAACAGAGTTTGGAGAACTAAAGATATCTCCCTTCGACTAAAGCTAAGACTTTCAACTCAAACGTGAAGTCTGTCCTACTGTATGGATGTAAACTTGGAACACATCACAGGCATGTATAAGGAAGGTAAAGATTTCGTAAACTCAGAATAAAATCGATTGGATAGAATAAAAAATGAGGTTTTATTCGTAAAATTTCCCTGAACTTTAAAACTGAAGGTAACACGCCCACAGACTAGGACTGTGTAATCTGTGGGCATGCCTGCAAACACCCTCACACTCCCTTTCCCAAGCAGGGTAAAGAGAGAGGAGATAGCTCCACACAGTATCATCAAAGTAATAAATGATAATGCTCCCACCCC
>NW_027625588.1:0-6888 GCF_034508935.2 Berghia stephanieae
TGTTTGTGACCCGGCAGCTGCCTATGACACAGTAAATCATAGGAAACTGCTCCTAAAGGTTGCAAGGGTAACTCGTAACACAAAAATAGTTGCAATAATAAAATTCCTTATGTCAAACCGTCACTTTTTTGTGGAAATGGATGGGAAGAAAAGCAGATCACAAAAGAACGGACTCCCTCAAGGATCGGTACTTGCACCTATCCTTTTCAACGTTTAAACCAACGACCAACCTCATTTTGAGAACATCAGGGGGTTTCTATATGACTGTGTCTTGCGTCCCAGGCCTCTGATTTCAAGACCATTGAGGAGAGACTAACGGATGTCCTGGAGCCACTCTCTGAGGCCACATTTAAAGAACTCACTTGCCAACCCAGGAAAAACTCAAGTGTGTGCTTTCCATTTAAAGAACCGCCAAGCCTAAAGAATCAGGAAACTGAACATCTGGAATGGAACATATTGGATAAAAACACATTCCCCATGTACCTCGGTGTTACCATAGACCGCACAAGGTCCTTTTCTCAGAACACAAAGAAAACAAAAGCAAAGGTGGCCACAAGAAACAACTTCCTAAGAAAAGAGGCAAAAACTTACACGCCATGGGGAGCAGATCCGAATACAGTCAGTTACCATAGTAGCCCTCTGCTATTCATCAGCCGAATAGGTCTCACACCAGTCTGGGCAAGATCCTGCCATGTCAAAATAACACCTGCCGGATCATTAGAGTAACTTGAAACCGACTGCAGTTCCAGTCCTCCATCGGCTGGCTGGCATTGCAACCTCCCCACATTCAAAGAGCCACTGATTCCAAAGCCCAGAATATAAATAGAAAATGGACCCAAGGCACCCAATGCACAGCCCAATGACAAATAGACTGAAGTCGAGAAAGAGCTTCACGATGGAAGAAAGCATCACCCTGACCAAGCAGCTGTATAACAGGCGTTCCACGTGGAGAGAGTGGAACAATCATGCAAATGAAGCTGTTGGAGATCTGAGAGAAGAACTGTCCTACGGAACTGAGCTCCCCAGGAATGAATTGATAACACTGAACAGAGCACAGGCAAAACTTGTGAGAATAACTGGAAGCATGAAAAAGTGGGGGCTGGCTGAGAGTAGCTTGTTACATGTGGGTGCCCAGAGCAGACATCCTTAGAGAATGCCAGGATGCGCTCAGCTGCACTGATCATGACCCAAGAGTCTGCCTCCCCGATGCTGTTGAGTGGGTTCGGTGTTGGTGCGAAACTGTGACGATGATGACTTGCAAAATGAAAAAGTCTTACACCTGCCAATATATAAGTAGGATGACAGGATGCTGATCTTTTTAACATCAAAGTACTTTGTAACCCGCACTGCTAACTTTTATGTGTAACCCAGAATGAAAAGTTATTACAAAAGACGATTGCAAGATATTAAGATAAATTGCTAGTTTATCATTGTGGTAGACGTACATAGATGTATAAAGTTACATAATCCAATAACCTGTAGGTTAACAGAGAAGGAAGGGCGCACAAGTTCATTGTAATTTGAAGTTGAGGAGTTGGAACAAAGTTGATTTGCATTGAGTCAGAATTCAATCAAGTCTTAGACTAGATTGAAAGAAAAAAGCCCAAAGAAATCTTTTTTTAAAACAAGAAACAAAAAAAAAAAACCTACAGCGTGCACCGAATGAATAAAAACAGGACAGTCTTTAAACTGTATCAATGGAAATCACATCTTGCATATACAAGACCTCTAGTGCTATTGTGAGGATTGGTTCTCAGTCTCACCCGTCCTGCTGTATCTGAGTGCCATAACACACCTTGTGAAATCCAAATAAATTAAAAACAGATTATAAATTTATATCACATTTATTGTCATTTCATTCATATTCATGTTATTCACACTGAAATCATTAAAAAAATATAGATATGATGTTTCTCCATTAAAGGTATGCTTGTATTCTCATCCTGTGAAAAGAGAAAGAAAAAAAAAAAGAAAAAAATTGATAATTATTACTGAAACTGTGTAGTTCCATTTTTTTAAAAAATCTGTGATGTAAGAGCCTCAGCAAAAGCATTGGTTAAGAAAGGTTCTGATTCAAGAAATGTACTTCTTAGGCAGAACATGCGATTAACCTGTGTAGACTTTAGTATTATGGTCTTGCTTATAATTATCAAGTGCAGAAAGTTTGCCATTAAAATGATTATTTAATAGAATTTAATATAATTTGATTCGAGAAATGGAACACAAAGGAAGAATTTGCGATTAACCTGTCCAGTCATAAGCATCATGTTCTTGTTTATAAAGTGCAGAAACTTTGCAAATAAATAGAATAAATAGAAAAGAATTTTATTCGAGAAATGGAATACAAAGGCAGAATTTGCGACTAACCAGTTAAGACAAAAGCGCCATGGTCTTATTTACAAAATACAGAAACTATTGTGAATATTTCGAGAAATGTAGCACAAAAGCATCACTGTCTTGCATAGAAGTGCAGAAAGTTTGTGATTAAGCCACTGCATTATTTAATATGATGTTGCTGATAAATGAAACAATGCAATACAATTTTAAAAATATGTTCTGCAACATCACATGGTCCCATCTATCAACATCTACTACCATTACAAATCAGCTACATAGATGGATTTCATCAATACTCTTATCTTGCTGATAAATTAAATTATAAATATAGAAAAGGATACAATAAACTTTAAAAAATAATTATAAAGTTAAATGGTAGACAAGATAAGGGTCATTGCCTATTTTCTTTTAAATTTCTTATTCATAACCAAGGAAGCAGCAGGTTTCTTTTGCTATATTCTTCTTGACTTCCCTATGTAAATGTTTCTTTCAAGTGTATAACAAGCTCACGGGGCATTTTTGTAAAGAAACAGGAGCTAATACCATTAAAATAGAGAGATCACTGCCAAAAATTACATAGGGATAGATATGCATTGGTTTTAACGTGTACAGTAGAACTCGGAAATAGCGAGTTCGACGGGTCCACTCCTGATTACTCGCTATTTCCGAGTTCTCGCTATTCCCGAGTTGCCAGGAAAGGTCACTCGGCCGTACAAAAATATGGAAAGACAATGTGTATGTGTGTGTGTGTGTTGTGTGTGTTTTGTGCGTGTGTGCCGCGCGTGCATGCAAATGACTGTGTGTGGATAAAGTGGGGTGAGGGCGGTTAGAACACGGCCTTCTTTTAACTACGTAATGATGGCCACAGGTTGAAGTTGATCCACCCCTTCCATTTCCATCAAGATTTCGTGTAGTGTGTGTGTGCGAGTGTTTGTATGCACTAGGCATGTTTGATGAGTAAGCAAGCGCATCACTCAATCACTGACCCACTGAAATGATGGTTCCACACTCCCCGCTCTCGCTGATCGTGTCGTTCGTTAAAGAATGCGACTCGCTGACCGATGCTGCGAAGTGAGGCATGTTGACATGTTGGCTGCCAGTGCTTACCTCGCGCGGCACCACATTGGGTGAATAATTGACCCCCCCCCCCCCCCCCCCCCCCCCCCCCCCACACGCACACAAAACACACACACCCAACCCCCACCCAAATTTGTTTCGTCTATTATGTACTCTAGACTAGGCTACTATGTAATATTACTCGTAACGAAAAATAAGAAAAGAAAAGAAGCTAGGCTAAAAAATATTTAAATCGCCCTTGTCTGTGTTTTGCTTTACTTCGTTCAAAGTCCTAGGCTAGGGCAGGAAATGCTCGTTATTTCCGAGTTGACCTCTTTTTCATACTCGCTACATTAAAAAAAAAAGTTTTTAAAAAATCTTTACAAACTAC
This sequence comes from Berghia stephanieae, assembly GCF_034508935.2. Classification (NCBI taxonomy): domain Eukaryota; kingdom Metazoa; phylum Mollusca; class Gastropoda; order Nudibranchia; family Aeolidiidae; genus Berghia; species Berghia stephanieae. The sequence continues at coordinate 3,785 of NW_027625588.1, forward strand.
AGAAAAGGCTCCCTTTTAAAAATTAAAAACGCTCAAAAAGGGAAAAAAATATATGGCCCTGTTTTTCTTTAAACACCATTTTTCTAGTCTTCTAGTTTAAATCAATAAAGCTGAGGGGTTTTTAAAGAAAAAATATAGAATATAGAAGAAAAACATTAATTCCAATAAAAAAAAAAAAAAGGGTCCATAATGATATAGGGGAAAATTCTATAAGATACAAATATGAAAGGGGCCTTTTTTTGATAAACTTGAAGGATAAGACTAAAAGATGATGATAAATGTAATAATAATAATTTATGTTTAACTTTTTTCCTGAATAAAATTGTTTTAATTCCCATGGTTTTGGCCCAGGTCAATGCTTTCCAGAACAATTAAAGGAATGCAGAGACTCTTTTCTTGTTGGGAAAATGTTTATTTAGATCTGAAAAAAAAAATATAAGCATGAAAACCTAAACCATTTTCATTTTCGCCTCATTCTTGTTGTAATGTTATTTGGGCCCTAAAAAAAAAAAATGAAAAGCATGACTTTTCCTAAACCAATTTTCCCCATGGTCCCAAAAAAAGAAAATATAAACCTCACAAAAAAAATCAAAAAGGGAAAAATTCATATGGACCAAACAATGAAAAAAAGTTAAATTACCTTATTTTTTCAATTATTATCATTGGATTTATTTAATTTTAATAATTAAATGACAATTGGGGAAAATTAAGTTTTTTAACCAATGTTTGAAATAAAATAACTGGATCTAAACTCTACAAGAAAAATGTAAATGTGCAATTTAAATTCAGCAGGAAGCCCTTGTTAAAAGTCTGTCGCTTAAATGTTCCCGGAAAAAACCCTCCGGGTTCCCCTGAGCCTTAAATACAAAAAAAAAGGCCCAAATTTAAATTTTCAAAGTACAATGAAATACCTTTTTATTTTTTTAAAAAAATTTACCCAAGCACTTTTTAAAAAATCTGTTGTTTTCCAATTGTTTCCCAAAAAAACCCAAAGGAAAAACTCCATTTTCCCATGACCCTTTTTAAACCCCAAAAAGAACCACTTATTTCAATGAAAAGAAGAAAAAAACCCATTTTAAAATGTTGAACATATAGACATGACCTAATTTTTAAAGGGTTTTTTGCTTTATATTCAATAAAAACATTAAAAAACCCATAAGGGAAACCTGGAACTCAACTACCACTAACCACAAGGTTGTTTAAACCGTTTTGGGGCAGGTTTTAAAATTTTTTCAGAAAAGGGTTTTTGAACAAAGAAGGCAAGATTACATAACCAATGTCGATTTGCTTTTTAAAAAAAAAAAGGGTTTTATTTTACCCTTCCGGTGAACTCATTTTTATTTTAATATTTCCTGTATTTTTCTTTCTGATCACAAAGAAAAAATCTAAAAAAACAATTTAATATGGGTTTTAAAAAGGGCCCCTAGATTTTTTTTAAAGTCAAATAAAATTTTCTGATCACAAATAAAATTTTTTTTATAAATTTCGATCAAAAAGAGAGCTTTTCAAAAATTTTTTCGCTTATTTTTCCTCAGGCAAAAAATTTGATAAGACATCTTTCCCCCCCATATCAGGGGGTTTCCATGAATTTTTCAAAAGCCCTAAAAAAGGCCCCCTTTTTCCTTCCCAAAAAAAAAAGCGTATGAAATAAAATTTAAAGGGAATTCTAAAGAATCAAAAAGAGGGTTTAAATTTTTTCCCTTTCAATCCAAGGTAAAATCCCGGGAAAAGTTGGTTAAAGGAACCCAAAGGGCCCCCTTGATCATTTTTCCCCACAAAAAATTGATTGAACAACATGGATGTGTAAAAACCTGTAACAAAACCCCACGAAACCCCCCCCCCCCCCCCTCCCCTCAACACTCATACAAAAACTTTAACACCTTTCATTTTCATTTCTCTTGAGCCAAAGGAAACTCGTTGCTCATTTTAGCTGCACAGATTCGAATTCAATCGGTCTCCTCCTTTCCCCCCCCCCCCTTTTTTTTTCTTATTTTTTTTTTTTTTTGGAGCGAGTCTATTCTTTTCTCCTTTTGTGTTTGGCCTTGTTCCGTTTCTGAGCATGAATTTCTTAAAATTGTTTTTATTTTTTTTTTAAATACAAAAATATTGGTTTTTTCCCCCTCTATCTGTCTGGGAATAACCAATTTTCGTTATTGGCAGACCCTGTCTGGGAATAATCATAGCGATGACGAAAATATCAGACCGCACTCCCTGCTTTTTACAATAAAATATGTATTCTTTCACACAGCTACCGACCAAATCAGGCGAATAGGCTTGGAAGATCCAAAACGTCATACATGTATCTAGTTTGACACCTGTCAAATATCAAAGATGCGATAAGGGGTTGAGTGGGACATTTTCTTTCCCAGACATACTCATTTTTTCACCCCCCCCTTCCTCCCTCTCTGCCATTCCTTCTCCCATCGACTCTCAGCAAAAACAATAACAAAAAGTCTTATGTGGCAAAAACGGCTACCAACTTAAATCCCTCAAACAACACAAGATACTGAAAATCGGTGGCAGAGACCCTTTGCCTTTGTCTTGTTCCTTTTCCAGTTCCAGTCATGAACAGATAATGAGAGAATGAAGACCTAAAGATTGTTTCGAAATCTATTATCAGGTTAGGAAAGAGCGAGAGTCAATAAAATATGACAACGATGAAAGCTTCGCACCCACGAAAGATGAGGATTAAAAAAATACAACTTTTGTTGAGATTCCACCGACTGAGGAGGGGGGTGTCTGCTTTTTTTTTTTTTTTTTTTTTTTTTTTTTTTGTTCCTTTTTGTTTTCTTTTTCGGTCAAGTTATGACTGACACACGTTCTACACTGTAAACGTTACCCATAAAATGTCATAAATTACGAAAAGTGTTTTCTCTCACACAGTATTACGAATCACTCACTGAATGAGCATGAAGCAGACATAAGTGAAGAAACGTAAACTCTGTAAGTGAGAATCGGCGAGTGAAGCTGTACTGTAATGACTGACACTGTCGTAGCAGTGACAGTCAAATTGCGAAGTGAAATGAAAACAAATAAACAACGCATTCTAAAATTAATTTCCGGTGAGACATCCAAATTAAAAACCCGAAAGCAATTTAAATTGA
>NW_027625589.1:0-21621 GCF_034508935.2 Berghia stephanieae
ATTTTTTAATATATTTTAATATATTTGGTGCGTGTTGTGTGTGAGTCTCACTGTGTTTTGGGCATTGTTATCGGTCACTGCTTCTTTTTCATCTTAAACACTTTTTTTTATTTGATAGTACATGTCGTAAATTCCCAAAATTTGTATCCATTAGTGACTCATTTACAGAGGCAGAGTTTTGTTCAAATTTTCTGGAATCATACTTTATTAATGGTTTTTTTTTGTTTTGTTTTATTTTTTTTTTTTTTTAAAAATATGATTTTTTCCTTTATTCATTTTAGTTTATAAAAATAAATATATATTTATTATTTGTTTAGTATACTTGAGCCACTATCGATATATCTGTGTAATTGTAATTATGCTTAGAGAACCCAACTGTTACTCTTAGTTCAGTTTGGCTGTTGGAAGAATTTGCCTTCAGAAATTGAGGCAAATTGATTTATGCCAAATATTTTACCATTCAATTTCAAATCGAAAATAGATTTGAAGTTAAAAATGTGAATGTAATGATTATTATTATTATTTCCTTTTTTCGTTTAGGTATCAACTAAATAAGCTAAGTGTCAACCAATTTTACTCAACTAAACCCGTGCACATATTCTGCAGGTTGATACCGATTCAATAATGCAATAATGGGGCTTTTTTAAAAACATAGTTGTAATGGAGCGATTGGTTTGAGATATTTACAACTTACAACAATGAGCCCATAACAATTTGGGTTATCAGACTGCCAATAAGGAATGCCACCGTCGACTAAAACTGTGTCGGACAGATCTGTGTGTAATGTATGTAGGCCGAATAAATTTATTTTTTCCAGCGCATCTTCAATGTGTCAAGCTTATTTTTACCTTCGTCAATTCTCTAGTGTGTTGTCCTGTTTAATTTCATTTTTTTTACCTGAAATTCTAACAAATTCACCTTTATCTTATCATAGATTGTTCTGTTTGTTTTTTTTTTGTATATTTTTTTCAGAATTTGTTTACCAGTTAGATTCTTTTATGTCGTGGTAGGTAGAAATAAGTCAAATAATGGGATGTTTTTATTCAATTTCCTTGGGATTGTTTTTATTGAAAATTTTGGATTTTTATATCAATTGATTTTAAAATTTCAACTTTTTTAACTGGGTGGGGTTTCCCGACCTCCCACAGTGGGCAGGGAGGAACTTTTCTGTGTCTTCTATCCCCTGTATCTGTTTTCCCAAAATTCTTCTGTCTTTGTTTGGGAATTAAATTACTTTGGGTTTTGTCCTGGGACTGGCCGGATACCCTAGCTGGGAGGGAAACAGTCAAATGTATAGTTAGTTTTGGGAGATGGTATTTTTTTCCTTGTAAATCATCTCTCTGTTATGCACTGTATTATGTTTTATTTTACATTTTTATATATGATTTGTAAACATTTGAGTGTATTCCTCTTAGTGGGGACCTGTGCTTGTGTCAGGATGAGACATTTAGGGGATCTCAAACTAAGTACACTGATTAAATTCCCCTTTGTCTTACCTTTTCTTGGGTGCTTACTTTAATTGTAATTCTAGAACTTTTACTATCCCCTTTTCTTCCTTTTTACTGGCGCTGATATGCCTTGATGTGTTGGCAAGCATCTTAAAAAACCCTTAAAAACAAAAACAAAAAAACATTTTAACTTTAGTTTTGTTGACCTCCAGACACAAATGGTACTCCATTGTTACATATTATTTCCCCCCCCACATTTGAGTTGATTTGTTTCCTATTTATTATTATTATTATTGTTTTCTTTATTATATATCCAAACTTCATGAATCCACTTCCATTTACAAACAAAATGTTCATCATTTATTATGACTCGTCTATTGTTCTGCTGAATCTATTTAACCAAATAAAATTTAGTAAATTTGATACTGTCTCACACGTGTGTGTTCATGGATAATTTGGCACGATGATGATCCCGAATGGAATAGAAAGAAATACATGACCCTCCTTCTCACTACAGCCTTATGGCAGGATATCAATGGTGGGTGGTCGGCAATCAAACCTCTGAAGTCCACAAATTTTCATAATCGGTGGATCAAAACTCTGAAGTCTACATACAAGCTTTGCACACCATGTTTTAATTTAATTTTGGGCGGATCAAACCATGATGTCATCAGAGGTCTGATCCACCCAAAATGAAGTATAACGCAGTGTGCAAAACTCGTATTGTTGACTTCAAGTTTTGATTTAGCCAATCGTGAAATTTGGGACTTCAGAGGTTTGATCCCCCGACCCTCGTTATTATAACTCAAAAAAATTGAATTTATCGTGGAAATTGCAGCATTTCCGTTTAAGTTTTTTTAAATGTGATTAATGGAAAGGATATCATGTCTTAAATGATAAAAATCAAATGTCTTTTTTTGAAAAATTTCACTTGAAATATTCCTTGTAGGCATCATCTGCACCATCCCGGGCATAATACTGTTTTGTGGTGGTGGGTCACATATTTTGGACATTTTCTTTGTGCAGTATTGTAGTAATTATTTTATTTTTGGTTTGTTATTCACTACTGCTCTTTATCTATAACTATCACTCTTATCAACAGTACAGTGGAATCCCTAAGAAACTTAAGATACGTTAAACCTTTTCAGCTGTCAAATGCAATGATATAATGACTCTCTTAATCATAATGTTGTCAGTGCGTGGTGGTGCTAAGCATAGCTCTTTATCTATAAAACTAAGTCTGGATGCAGAGAGAGAGGGGGTATTTTGAAACCAGCTATATTTTATTGTTCTTTGTATCATATCTGCAAGATTTTAATTTTCACCCATCTTTTTTTTACTTCATATTTTGCATTTTGTCAGAGTGTTTTTTTTAAAAATAAAATAGGTCATAGAAACGGGGTTTTTTTTTTACAATGTCTGACCGAAAATCGGGTTCCATCTTTATAACGTCTTTTGGGGTTTCAATGTCTCGGGGGTTTTTATTAAAAAAGTATGTTTTACCATAATCTGGTTCCTTTATTTAAAAGTCAATGTGGTCAATTTTCCTCGGTGGATTGGGAGTATGTTACAAGTAATCGGGTTCCATCTTTAAAACGCAAATTTGGGGTCAATACCGATTTATTGTTTTGTTTTTATTAAGATTAGGGTTTAAAACAATAAACAAAACCATAATATTTTACTTTAAATTAAAAACCCATTTGTAATCAAAAAAAAACCCTTTAAAAGTAAAAGAAAAAAAAAAAAAAAAAAGATTTTAAAAAATTTGAAAAAACTTTAAATTTAAAGGTTTAAAGCCTTTCCCCTTGATTAAAAATAAACAATTTTGCAATTGTGTTTTTCAAAATGAAACCCGTTTTTAAAATTGGGGGTTGATTTTTAATTGACATCTTTGTATTTTTGGGGCAAAAAAGAAAACAATGGTGACTAGTGAAGGTTTTAAATTTAAAATATCAAACTATGGCAAGGTCATTCACCTTTTCAGAAAAGGGAGGGGAACACCCATTTAAATTTGGGTAACCACAAGAGATGAAGTGAGTAGGAAAGGGGCCAAAAGAGAATAGAGAAAAAAAAACTCCCCGTGGTGATGGGGGGTTGAACCCGCAAATTTTACTGGCACGAAACTCCCCCCCTGGCCGAGGAGATTGGGGACTCCCATGAGCTACCCCACGCCCCCGGGGGGAAAAAATTACCTATGTGGGGTTTTAAACATGCTAAAATGGCTTTTGATGAAAAAAAATAAATGAGAAAGACAAATAAATTTGGGCCATCCCCTTAAAACTACAAATGAAAAAAAGGGGCTTTCAACAAATTTGGAAATTTAATGAGATTAAAAGGGAAACGGGGTTTTGTAATTTGTAAAAAAGAAAAATTTGCTATCAAAATCTTAACTCTTTCTCAGTTTTTCCTCAAACCCACGGGAAATTTAAAGATTGAATCAAAGATAGCTATAGGGGTAAAATTTCACGATCTTCCGGGCCAGGCAGATTTGGGTCGAGTCAAAAGGGTTCAGGGTTTTGGGTTCGAGTCGGGGATAGCTCATTTTGGGTTAGAGTCACATCCCCCGGGCCCCAGGCGGAGTTTCGAATAAGTAAGGCCATGGATTCGAGTCGTGGATAGCTCAGGGGGTTTAGATTTCACAAATCTCCCGGGCCGGGCCCGGATTTTTGTGAAAAAGAAAGGGCCCATGGATTCAAAGTCGTGGATAGTCATACGGTGGGGTCGGGGGACCCCCCAGCGGGCGGATTTGTCGAATCATTTAAGGGCCGCAAAAGTTTTTATTCTTGTTGTCTTCTGGCATTTTCCCTACTCATTCTTTTTCTTGTTATGACTTTGCCTGATGTTTAATCTTGTCTTTATGGCTTTTATAAAAAAAACCATTGACAGTTTTTTTTAAAAAATTTTAAAGATGTATTTTTCCCTGTGTTTTTTTAATGGTAGGAAACTGCATGATGGTTTGGGCCCCTTTAGGTATTTATCCCCAATCATGCCGTTTGGACCTTGAGCAAGTCAGACTCATTTTTGCGGACACCCACTGAAGCGATACTTGGGTTTTTTCCAGTCTTTCTTCTGTCCTGGGAGAAAAAATTTTTTCAACAAAAAATAAGAACATCCTTTTTTTTTTTAATTTGAGTCCATTTTTAATGAAAAAAAAGGGGGGACTAATTGTTTTACCAACCAAAAAATGAATACATTTTTTTAAGGCCCGGTGATAGCGTGTTACAAAATTTGGATTCACAAATTAACTTTAAAAATAAAATTTAGACAAAACCCTCAGACTTTGTAAATAAAAAAATTTCCCGTTTCTATGCCCAAAATTTTATTTTTAAAAAAAAAAAACACTCTGAAAAATGCAAAATTTTAAAGGGAAAAAAAAAGTTTGGTGAAAATTAAAATCTTGCAGATATGAACAAAGAACAATAAAATTTAGCTGTTTTTAAAAATAAAAACCCCCTCCCCCCTGCTCCGGGGACTTAGTTTTTTTAGATAAAAAAGCTTGCTTAAGCCCCAAACCACGCATTACAAAAAATTATGATTAGAGAGTCAGTTATATCATTGGCATTTGCCCAAGCGGAAAAAAGGGGTTTAACGTACCCTTATAGAATTTGGGGGACCAAACTTTACGTTGATAAAGATGTGATATTTTATAGATAAAGAGGATGTAGTGGAATACGAAACCAAAAATAAAATAATTTTACAATCTGCAAAAAAAAAAAATTTTCCAAAAAAATGTGACCCCCCAACCAAAAACGTATTATTTTTCAGGATGGGGCAGTTTAAGCCTAAAGGGGAAAATTTCAAGTGAAATTTTTAAAAAAAAAAAGACATTTTAAATTTTTATAAATTTAAGGGACATGAAAATCCTTTCCCATTAATCACATTTAAAAAACTTAACGGAAATGCTGAAATTTTCCCCACGATAAATTCAATTTTTAGAGTTTTTTAATAACGATGGGGGCGGATAAAAACCTCTGAAGTCCAAATTTTAAACGTTTGGGCTGATCAAAACTCTGAAGTAAACCCAATAGGGACCCTTTGCACACTGCTTAACTTCATTTTGGGGGGGATAAGCCCCCTTGATGACATCAGGGTTTGATCCGCTAAAAAAATTTAAATAAAAACATGGTGGGCAAAGCTTGAAAGGTAGACTTCGATTTTTGTTCCACCGATTATAAAAATTTGGGATTTCAGGGGTTTTGATTTCCCGACCACCCCCCAAATTGTTTCCCCCTCCCAAAAGGGGCCTAGGGGAGAAGGAGGGTCATGTATTTCTTTCTTTTTCCATTCGCATCATAAATGGGCCCAAAATTACCCCTGAACACACACGTGTGGGGACAGTATAAAATTTACAATTATATTTGGTTAAATAGATTCGAAGAACAATAGCGAGTCATAATAAATGATGAAATTTTTGTTTGTAAAGGAAATGGGGTTTATAAGGGTTTTGGGGTAAAATAATAAAGAAAACAATAAAATAATAATAATAGGAAACAAAATCAAAATCAAAGGGCCGGGGGGGGAAAAAATATGTAAACAAAGTGGGTTTCAATTTTTTTGTCTGGAGGTCAACAAAAACCCAAAGTTAAAATGTTTTTTTTTTTTTTGTTTTTTAAAGGGGTTTTTTTTTTATCTTGCAACACATCAAGGTCATTTCAGCGCCCGTAAAAAGGGAAAAAAATGGGATAGTAAAAAATTCTAGAAAATTTCAATTAAATAAGCACCCCAAAAAAAGGTAAGACCCAAAGGGGGAATTTTTCAGTGTACTTTGTTTTAGATCACCTAAAAGTCCCCATCCTGACACAAGCACAGGTCCCCCCTAAGAGGGTACCCCTCAAATGTTTACAAATCATATTTAAAAAATGTAAATTAAAAAAAAAATACAGTGATAACAGAGGATGAATTTTCAAGGAAAAAAAAAACCATCTCCCAAAAAATAACTATACATTTGACTGTTTCCCTCCCGCTAGGGTATCCCGGCCCCGTGCCAGGGCAAAACCAAAATAATTTAATTCCAAGGGCAAAGACAGAAAGAATGTTGGGAAAACCCGATCAAAGGGGGGAAAAGGAAAACACAGTAAAATTCCCCCCCTCCCCACGGTGGGAGGTCAGGGAACCCCCCCCGTTAAAAAGTTTAATTTAAAAAACAATTGATATAAAAATCCAAAAAATTTTTTAATGAAAACAAACCCAAGGAAAGTGTGAATAAAAAAATCCCTTATTTGAAATTATTTTTAAACCACCACGACATAAAAGAGTCTAAATTGGGAAAAAATTCTGGGAAAAAAAATACAAAAAACAAAAACAAAAAAGAACAAAATCAAAGAAAATGAAAAGGTGAATTTTTTTAGAATTTCGGTAAAAAAAATGAAATTAAAAAAGGGGCAACACACTAAGAGAATTGAAGAAGGTAAAAAAAATGCTTAAAACATTGAAGATGCGCTGGAAAAAAAAAAATTTATTCGGCTTTCATACATTACAAATAGATCTGTCCCACACAGGTTTTTTCGACGGTGGGATGGGCCTTATTGGCAGGGCTGATAACCCCAAAAATTATGGGCTCATTGTTGAATGTTGGGAAATATCTCAAACCAATCGCTCCATTACCCAAATAAGTTTTTTTTTAAAACCCATTATTGCATTAATTTAAAACGGTTAACGACCTTAGATATGTGCACTTGAGTTGAGTAAATTTTTGAACTTTGCTTTTTTCGGTTTTTTTCCTAAACCCAAAAAAGGAAAAAATTTTAAAAAAAATCATTTAAAATTTACATTTTTTAAATTCAAATCTTTTTTTCGATTTGAAATTTTAATGGTAAAAAAATGGCCTAATTTTAAATTTTTGGGCCCCTAATTTTTTAAAGGGAAATTTTTTCCAACAGCCAAACTGAACTAAAGAGTAAAAGTTGGGGTTTTCTAAGCATTAAAATTTCAATACACAGAAATATCGATAGTGGGTCCCAAATATACAAACATATATAATATTATTTTTTTTTTAAAGCTTAAAAAGAATAAAGGAAAAATCATATTTTTACAAAAAAAAAATAAAAAAAAAAAAAAAAAAAACCCCTTAAAAAAAGTATGATATCCCGAAAATTTTACAAAACTCTGCCCCGAAAAAGATCAAAAGATCAAACTTGGTTTTTCCCCACATTTTCTAAACAAAAAAATAAAGTGTTTAAGATGACAAAAGAATGCAGTGACCCTAACAATGCCAATTCACAGTGTGTATCCACACACAAAAAACGCACACAAAAATAATTTTTATATATAAATATATATACATACTTTCCATATAGTTACAAATCAAACACCCCCCACAATACTTTCAATGCTTATCCCGTTAACAAGTCCATCATGGGGTAACAAAAATTTTGATTTTGGGAAATTTTTATAGTTTTGATTATTTTCAAATTTTTTTCATGAAAAAAAAAAAAAAAGAACATACATTTTAACCCAAAAAAAAAGAAGAAAAAAAAAACAACCCCGAAAAAACAGAAACAAGTAAAAAAAACCCCCCCCTCCCCCCCAAAAAAACAAAAAAAATCCCCCAAAACCATTTTTCATAAAAATTCATTCAAAATTTTATTCCATACCGGGTTCAACTGTTTTTTAATTACGTTATTTTTTTTAATTAATTAATTAATGATTAATTTTTTCATAATGAAATAAAAAGGCTCAAAGTGAAACTCAACAACCAAACCCCCCTCACAGCCCCGCTGGATAATTTTAAATTTAAAATTTAAAAAAAAAAAAAAAAGTTTTGAGGTTTGTTTACAACAAATACATTCATTCAAATAAACACAAGCTTTTGGGGAAATCAACTTGGGTTTAAAAAATAATATTTTAAAAAAAAGAATTCTTCCTTGTAGCCCGTTAGAAATTTGGGTTTTATGAAAAAAAAAATCAACCCAAAATTTCTTTTTCCAATTCCCAAAACCACTTTGTCAACAACGGTATTTTTAAGTATCACCCGAAAAACAAATTTTTAAAAAATTTAATTTATAATAATATATCAAACTGGGGTGCACTGACAAAACAACCCTTTTTTTTAAAATTTTGGGAAAAAAAATTTTTTTTTAAAACCCCCCCCAATCCTAGGGGAATTAAAAATTCCAAACCCCCCATTTTTAAAAAACCCCAAACAAAAAAAGGCTCGGAATTTTTTCCCCCTTTTTGCAAGTTTGGGGTCTTTTTTAAAAATCGGAAAAGGGGAAAGTGGTGGAACAGTGCCAGCAGAAAGAAAAAAACCAAATAAAAAAAAAAAAAAAAACCCCAAAAAAAAAAAAAAAAAAAAAAAAAAAAAAAAAAAAAAAAAAACCCCAGTTTCCCCCGACGATCGAAGCACAGGGTATTTTGGGATGGGTTTTTCTTTTATTTTCTTCTTCCTTTTTTTGGCACTGTTTCCTTTCCCGTTTTTTTTTTTTGATCTCTATTTTACACCCGTGCCCTTTCTCCCTAATTTAAAAGCTTTGGGTATAGATATTCGAAGATGACGTCATCAGGGCTTTGTTTTTTGTTTTTTTCCATCCGCGTTTATGATTTAAAGTCACTGGGAAATGTATTTTAAACCCGACTATAAAAAGGGTTTATCGATACACCCGTTTTTTTTGTGTTGAAACCGTTTCACTTCTGAATGGGAATGTTTTGGAGCTTCTTTTCCCAACGCATACTATCTATATTTACTTTCCAAAAATAGAAAGCGCCCGGGCCCCCAAAGGGGTTCCAACAATTTCCATCCGGAAGTATAAACGGACCAACACCCCCAAATCTGTTTTAATAATGAACTTTTATAGTCTGGTTAATACAGGTTTTGTGGAACAAAATCAAAACGCGGTGGAAAAACAAAAAACAAAGGCCCGAGTGACGTCAACTGCATATATCTTTACATAAATTTTTAAATTTCAATAAAAATTTTTTTTGGGCCCAAAAAGTAAAAAAAAAAAACACTTCGGGCAGTGTACAACAAAATAGCACACATACAAAAATTTATGGTAAAGGGTTTCCCTTAAATCAAAAATCAAAACGTACAATTTAATTTAAAAATTTTATTATTTAAAAAAGGGAAAAAATATCAAATACTTTAAAAATATATTTTTCAAAAAAACAAAAACCCCCCAAAAATAATGGGTAATGATAAAGGGGTTTTAAAAAATAATAACAAAAATAGGGAATTTAAAGGCAAATTTGAAAAGGGTTTTGGGGGTAAAAACATATCAAAAAAACAATAGAAAAATTGTAAAATGACATCAATTTCAATAATAATAATAAAAATAGTAATAATAAAATAATTTAACCCAAAAATAATAATAATAATAATAATTTAAAAATAATAATTTAAAGAAAAAAACAACAACCCAAAAAACAACAACCCCAACAACAACAACAAAAAACAAAACAAAAACAACAACACAACAAACAACAAAAAAAAATAAAAAAATATAAAAATAATAATTTTTATTAAAAAAATATAATAATAATAAAAATAATAACAATAATAATATTGAAACCAAAACGTTCCCCAAATTTAAAAAAATCAGAGTTCCCCTTTTAATTCCGGGAGAAGGAATAAGACAGCAAGTTTCAAATATTTCCCTAAAAATTTTAAAAAAAATCAAAAACAGATTTACTAATTTACACTTCAAGCATCCCGACTCTGGGAAAAAAAACAAAAAAAAAACAAATACGAATTTTTTAAAAATTTTGGGGCCCTAAAACTCGGCCTTAAAAATTTTTATCCTTTTTTTAAAAAAACCCCCCTTTATAATTTACAGAAACTCTCCCCAAATGGGACTTAATGAAGTCCCAAGGTTTTAGAGTTTGTTTTTTTTTTTTTTTTCCCAAAAAGGGGGGGTCATTTTTAAAACTATCGATATAATTTGAAGGACGGGGTTTTCTGGGCCCAAATTTTTTAAATACGGGTTTTTTTTTTTTTCCCTAGAGTACACAACGTGGTTATTCCAAAGTTAAAATTTTTAACACTCCTTTTTTTACAAGACTTTTTTGAATTTCCCGACTTCCTTGTCTGATATTTGTTTTTAAATTGGGCCTTTTTTATGCAGCCGCCCCTATCCCTATATTAAAAAATCTTAGGGCAATTAAACCCCTCTTCCTTACCAGACAATTTTTTTGGGAAATTTTCCCCCCAAAAATTTATATCCCCCCAAAAACCCAAAATAAATTTTTTTTACTCAAACAGAAAAGCAAAAAGACATTTTATTGACCACTTTTGAAACTTTTTTTCAAAAAGTTAAATTTTTTAATCTTTTTAGCAAAAAGAAATTAAAAAGGGGTGAGAAAAGTGCCCGGTTTTCAAACGTAACAAAAGGGACGATTTTTTTTATGGGTGGGAAAGAGAGGGGTTTAAAATAATTTATTTTTTTTAATTTAAGGAAAAAACCCTTTTTGTAATGGAATTACTCTCGACCCAAAGGTTTTTTTTGTCAATTAAAACAATGTTTTAAAAACCCAAACCCTTTTAATTGCGTTCGAAGACCAACCTGAAAATATGTGCATGTCCCGGGTACCTAACCATTTTCATGTTTTTTCTTATTATATTCTTTTTTGTTTTAATTTTTTTATTCCCATACAATTATTATTAACCATTTTAAAATTTTTTTTTTTCCAAAAATTTTTCCAAGGCAGAAAACAAACTTTTTTATAATTTAATTTTCATTTTTATTTTCGGGCCTTTAATTTCAAAGCACAAGAAATAAAGGGTTTTTATAAGCCCAAAACCTTTTTTAAAATTTGTTTAAATTTTTAAATTGGCAGGTGGGGGATAGGGGGGGGACGCAAAGGGGCCCAAACTGTCAAAAAGATGATCTGTTACTGGTGTTGTTCACTTTTCTTTGATGTGTTTTTCGCAAACACATTCCTTTACTCCCCTTGTCTAGATGGGGTTGTTTTGGCCCTTTCCCTCACTTTACTTGTCTAGATGTTTGTTCGGCACATTCCATCATCACTTGTCTTAAAGTTTGTTTGGCACATTCCATCCCCCTCACTTGTCTAGTTGTTTGGGTTTGAGCAATTTTCCCTCACTCACCCTTTTCTAGATGTGTTGTTCGAGCACATTCCCCCTCAAATTGTCTAGATGTGTTGTTCGGCACATTCCATCGTCACTTTTCTAGATGTGTTGTTCGAGCCCCTTTTCCCTCCCCTCACTTTCTAGATGTGTTGTTCGAGCACCCCTTTCCCTCACCACCCTTCTTCTGTTTATCATTCAGCACGGATTTCTAATATGCTTTCTTCTTTATCATTTCTAAAAATTAATCAGTTTTTGAATCTAATTCTTTTTAATAATTCCATATCTGAAATAGTCCCAAAACAAAGGGGGGAAAAAGAGAAAATGCTTTCGATAATATGTATGTATCCTCTTCCCCCTTGCTTAATGTTCTTCGTCATTAATACGTTCCGGGAAAAAAAACTATGGTTCAAAAACTCAAGAGGGATGCACACTTTTTTCTCGTTCATACCATCGGGCGTTTTAAAACAGTGGGGAAAAGTCTCCCATCTCCAATGAAAAAAAAAAACGGGTTATGAAATCTTAAAAAATTTTAAATTAAAGACTTTAAAAAAAGAAAAAGAAGAAGAAGGAAAAAGAAGAAGAAAAAGAAGACGAATAAAAATAAAAAATAAAAATAATAAAATTTAAAAATAATAATAATAAATAAAAAAATAATTTAAAAATAATAAATAATAATAAATTAATAATAATAAAAATAAAAATAATAAATTTAAAAATTAATAATAATAATTTAAAAAATAATGATGGGTAATAAAAATAATAATAATTTAAAGATAATAATTTAAAAACAATAATTTAACAACAACAAACCCCCAACAACAACAAAACAACAACAAAAAAACAATAAAAAAAAATAATAATAATAAAAAAAATGTAATAAAAGTAATTAAAAATAAAAAAATTTTTTTAAAAAATAATAAAAATTTTAACAATAATAATAATAATAATTTAAAAATAATAAAATAATAAAAATATTAAAAATAATAAATTTTAATAAAATAAAAATAATAATTTTTTTAAAAAAGAAGAAAAAGAAAAGAAAAAAGAAGGAAGGGGAAAAAGAAAGAAAATAAAAAGAAGAAGAAGAAGAAAGAAGAAAAAGAAGAAGAAAAAGAAGAAGAAGAAGAAGGGAAAAAGAAAAAAAGGGAAAAAAGAAGAAGAAGAAGAAAAAAGAAGAAAAAGAAAGAAGAAGGAAAGAAGAAAAAAGGGAAAAAGAAGAAAAGAAGAAAAGAAGAAGAAGAAAAGGGAAAAATAAGAAGAAGAAAAGGGAAAAAGGAAAAAAAAAAAGAAAAAAAGAAAAAGAAGAAGAAAGAAGAAGAAGAAGAAAAAAGAAAAAGAAGAAGAAGAAGAAGAAAAAAGAAAAAGAAAAAGAAAAAAAGAAGAAGGAAAAAAGAAAATGGCCCCGACTACAAAAATTTTTTTCCCCAAGTAATTTGTTTCCCTTTTTCCAAAGTATCACCCTAGAGAATACATATTTTTTATATCACTCCGTATTTCCCGGGTTTTAATTTAAAAACATAAGGGTTTTCTCTGTTGTCATCAAAATGGAGCGGGCCCCGACTTTTTTTTTTTGCAAGAAATTTTGTCAATTAAATTTTTTTAAAAATTAAAAAATTAAAAATTAAAATTTAAAACTTTTATATAGCGCAATTTCCCTTTAAAATTTTTCAAAACGCTTTAAAAAAGGGGGCACTGGTCAATAGCAAAATTTAACATTTTAGGGGCGGGAAAAAATGACGGGCCCGTTAGGCGATGTTATAAATTTTTTTTGGACAGAGACAACGCTGTTAAAGGTCCCGGTACCATTACAACCGAGTTTCGGTGAGAGAAAGTGGTAAGAGCCTTTTCCCAAGGGCTCAACCCATCGCCCGGTGCAAGGGTCGGAACCCCGGACCTTCCAATCCCAAAAGGGGAGTGTCAAAATCACAAGCCACAAGCCGCTAACCTAAATATTTTTTAAAATAACAATGCAGTTACCCATTGCACTCCCTTTTTAAAAGGGTATGTGGAAAGAATTTTTGCCCTTTGTTTGAATGTCTTCATGTCCTGTAAAAAAATTTTTTCGGAAATTTTTTTTGTTTTGAAAACCATGTGTCCCTTTTATGTATTAGCAAATTATTACAATTTATTGTCTTGTTTTAAAATTCCCAAAGGGATACGTGTGAGTAATAATGAGTGATGATGTTTGGGGGAAAAAGGGTGAAAGAAAAAATGATGATGAAAGGTGATGGATGATGCGATGATGATGTGGATGATGATGAAAGGGGAGATGATTTATGATGATGATGATTGGGTTTATGATGGGTATGATGGGTGAAAATGGTGGGGGGGTGTGATGATGATGGGGAAGATGAGGGGATTATAAAGATTTTGATAATGTTTAATGTGAGGATGATAGTGAGAAAAATGTTGTAATGATGAGGGTGGGGATAAAAAATGATTTAAAGATGAAAAGATGGGCGATTATCAGGGTTGATGAGATGATTTATGATGGGGGGGCGACGACGATGATGATGTGTGATGATGATGATGATGAATTAAAATGATAATGACGGAAAAATAAGAGACGGTGAGGAATATGACGATGGTGATAATAATGTAAAGATGATGGTTTTATAAAGATGATGATGATAACGTTTATAAAGATGATATGATTTATATGATTGTGATGATGATGGGTAAATGGTGGTAAAAATGGGAAAGACGATTATAAAAAATAATGACAAAGACAACAACGAAAAACCCCAAACCAACCTTTAAATTTCCATTGGACCCTCTCAACTCAATGGTAGACATGACCACGAATTCAGGGTTTGGGCGTACGAGAAACCCGAGAAATTTACACGGTCGATTCTTTATTAAAAGTTTGTCCGCTCGGGGGTCAGCTTGGGGGCTTCGGCGTGAAACCCCCTCGGTTTAAAATTACTCACCTCCTTTTTGCTTTTCTGTCAAAGTCAAAAAAGGGGGAAAAAAATATACAAATCAGGGAAAAAAAAAAAAAAAAAATGTGATGCTTTTTGATCAACAAGTCTTTAATGAAAAATTTATAGATATTTTTGCAATGATTCGAAACCTTTTTTTTTCTTTCATATGTAAAAAAAATTTTTGTACTTATAAATATTAACCTTTTTTAATGTAAACTAAAACCCTTTTTTTGTTTTTTTAAATATTTTATGTATATCTGCGTATAATTTTAAAGGGTTTTTAAAAAAATTTTTACCCATCGATCCTTAATCCCTTAAAGATTTTAGGGGCTTTTATATGATATGATAATTTTTAAATTTTAAAAAGTTCAATAACAAAATTATTATGATAAAAAATTTTGCCAAACAGAAAAAGAAAAAGTAAAACGTTTTATGTTTTTTTTAAGTGGAGAGTTTTTAAAAAAGCACTCAACAAGGGGCCCCTGCATGTTTTATCTATTAAAATTCTGTGAAATATTCTGTCAAAAAATCATTTTTTTATTAATCACTGTTAAAACTTTTTATGTAAAAATTTTTTTTAAATCAAACGGGGGAAAAACGGGTATTAAAAAAAAAACTCAGAAGTCAAAACAAAAAATAATAGAGTTTTTAAAAATTTTAAAGATTTAAAAATTTAAAAATTTCCCGTGGGAAAAAAAAAGAAAAGGGGTTTTTGGGAAAATGTATTTATAAATTTTTCAAGATCAAGGGGTTATGTTTGCAAAAAACCCGTGTGCTTGGAAAGTAGATGGCCTTTTTAAGAAAATTTTAAGGGGGGATTAAATTTTTAAAAGGGAATTTTTTTGAAATAGAGAAAGTAGGAAAAGAAAGGAGAAATTTAAAAATAATAAGGTTGATGGTTTTTTACAGATTAACTTCTATCTTTGAAAATTATGTTTTTTAAAATGTTTTTATACTTTTTAATGTTTTAATAACAATAATTAATTATAATCGAAATGAGATTTATAATAAAAAAATACTATTTTTGTTTTTTTTTAATCACCCCCAAAGGGGAATTTAATATATTAATTTTTATATAAATATATATAAATATATATATTTTATTATAAAATATATAATAATTTATATATAAAAATTTTGAAAAGCTTTTCTAAAAAATTTTTCCAAATGAATTAACGTAAAATTCATCTAAGGGCCCTTTTGACATTCTATCTTTAAAATTCAAAGGGAAAAAAATTCCATGAAGAAAGATAAAAAAAAATTTTTTTTTAAAATGTAAAAAATAATAGGGGACAAAAAACTTGGTTATAAATCAAAATAACAATTTAAGGGATGGTCTTTCCCGGTTAGTGGGAAACATTAGATTTGTTTTCTAATTTAAATTTAAATTTTAAAGCATTATATTAATTTTTTAATTTTAATACCCCTTTTAAAGCATTAGATTTGTTACTGGTTTTGTTAACGGTCCGTTGAAGCATTTATATTGGTTTCCCTCAATAACCATGTAAAGCTTTTGATTGTTTTTAATTGAAACCTTTTATTTTTTTATAATGCCCGAAAAGCATTAGATTTTTTTATTCATAAAAGCCAGCCCTTTAAACATTCTATTGGGTTTTTAGTAATGCCCCTATAAAGCATTGGGGTGCTATTTTTATTGCCCGCGTAAATCATAAGATTTTTAGATATTATTTTGTAATGCCCGCGAAAAGCATTAGATTGTTAGTGTTTAAAGGTTTATGTAAAGGATTTGCATGTCAACGATACGTTTTAAAGGGATTGATTGAAAATCTTTTTGGTCAATGTTTAAAACTTTTGGGAAATTTTCCCTAATGTTTTAAAACCCCTTATCATTTTTTATAAAAATTGCCACATCACATTAAAAATTTTTTAAATTTTTTAAAAAGGCAAGAAAAATTTAAAATTAAAAAGGGGGTTATTGTAATAGCCCCCGTAATTTAAAATAGAAAAAAGAACAACAAAATTTTTACAAAAAGTAAGTTTTTAAACCCGTTACAAAAAATTGCCTTAAAAATAAAAGGAAAAGAAAAAGTTAGTAAAATGTATTATTGACAATCATTAAGGGTGGTGGTGAAAGAAAAGATATCAACATAAAACAATGATAACAAGGTAATAAATAATAATAAAAATAATTTAAAAAATAAAAATAATTAAAAATAATAATTTTAAAAATGATGATGATGATGATGATGATGATGTGGGGATGGTGATGAAGGATGATTTGAAAAAATAATAATAATAAATTAAAATAAATAAATAACAAGAGGGCCAGTAACACCCTATTTTAACTCAAAGTCAATCCCTAAAAAAAAGCTTGATAGTAAAAAGTTTTTGGGTATATCATAATAACCCTAAGTTATTGATTTCAAAAAAAACAAAAACAAACAAATCAATCATCAAGGTAGCAAAGTGTCAATGAACAAACCCCCACACACTAAGGGGTGGGAATGAAAAAAAATTATCATAGAGCCCCCCCTCCCCCAAAACCACACTCAACGAAAAAAAAAGACAAACATAACTTTTTTCCCGGGAAAAAAAAAAAGAAAAAAAAAGTTAGATGGGGTTGCGGGTATAAAAATTTTTTAGTTTTACTAAAACTTAAATTAAAAAGACGACGATAAGAACAGGGAAAGATTTTAAAAAATTCACCAGCAACCCTATTAAACCCCCTTTTTTTTTAAAGCAACAGAAATAGGGGGAAATTTAAACCCTTTAAATTAAAAAAAAAGGAAGAAAAGACCCCGGGGGAAAAGAATTAGCATCAAAGCCCCCCACCCCCCGGGTGACTTGTGCGAACCCCCCCCCCCCCCCCCCCTCTTTAAAAAAAAAAGGGTCACTAGCAAGTACACCAAGATAAAACCCAATCAGAAAAAAAGTAAAATTAAATAAAAAAAAATTAATTTCAAAGAAATATAAGCACCGCCCCCTAATAATTTTTTCTTTATTTTTAAACTGGCAAAGGGGAGTAACCCGACCAAAAAAGAAGGGCTTTGACGACTCGCGTCAAACCGGGGTTTTCTCCCATGATTTAGACAAAATTTATGGGGTGGACTCACGGTGTGAGAATGAAAAATATATAATAGTTAAAAATTTTAAAAAAAACAAAAAACAAAAACAAACAAAAAAACGCGGAACCCCCCCCCCCAAAAACAAAACCCAAAAAAAACAAACAACACAAAACAAAGCCAAAAATTTAAACCCCAAAAAAACAACAAAAACCCAAACCCCAAGGGAAAAATTTTGTTAAATTTGAACGAATTAAAAAAAAATTAGGGAATTTAAAAAAAAAAAAAAACATCCCTGAAATAATTTAAAAAGGGCACCAAAAAAAAAACTTTAAAGATGTTTTCATTTTGGGGAAAAAACGTTTTTAAAAATTTTAAATATTTGTTTAATTTTTCAAATGAAAATACAACATATTTGGTTTTTTTTTTTTCTCAAAAAATAAATTTAAAAAAAAAAAAAAGAAACACCCAATCTGCAATAAATTTCAAACAATTTCCATTGAAAAAAATCAGGCCGTGTTTTTTGATTGTAACTGTCCAAAAAGCTGTTTTTGGGGAAAGAAAGAAACTTTATTTAAAAATTAAAGATGGGGACCAAAAAAAATTTGAGTTGAAATTTAGGGAGCAGGAAAAGGTTTTGTGGACAAAAAAAACCCCTGGGGCGAAAAAGAACTCATTTTTGTAATAAATTTTTTTTATGTTGTTTTATCATAAATAAATTAAAAAAAAAAAAAGTAAGGGTACTGGTGATAAAACTGGGAAAGTTCAAATTAAATAAAATCCCCTCGACTAGGTGGGGAAGATACCTGATTATAGGCAGTGACGGATGGCCTGCCCGGAGGAAAAAATGAAACCCCAATTTTGAGGGCGCACGGAGCCCTATAAAACCGTTGGGAAAAGCGCTATAAAAATTAGCATATTATTTATATTGTAAAATGTTGTTTCTCCCAAGTCAAACTTCAAAAATCAAATTTTTCCAGCAGGATGGCAGTCAATATTGGGCAGGTTTTTTTAATGTTTTTTTCACACAAAGCGATATCAAATAGCAGCAACACGGGGCCGCTGCAAAACAAACCCCAAAATTTTTATGAAACATCCCCATCACCCCCACATACAAAAGTAAAAACCCCAATCCCTAAACCAAATTTAAAAAATTTAAATCCCCCCGTCACCTGGACATATACACAAGTAAATCTTTTAGTCACCTAATCATATACATTTGCCCATCCAATCACCCCAAACCTTTAAAAAATGAAAAAATCAGGGGAAAAAACCCAAATTTATATAAATGTACATCCCGGCCCCCAAAACATAAATTTATATAAATTTTTGCTTTCCCTTTTCCCCCCAGACATTAATTTAACATCCCAGCACCCAACAAAAATTTTAACATCCCAGGGCACCCAGACATAAATTGTAAAATCCCAAATCACCCCTACAATAATTGTTTAAAATCCCGTCACCCAAGGGCATAGGCTTATTTTGTAACATTACAGTCACCTAGCATTTCAGAGGGATCATCCCCAATCACCCCGAAATAGGCTATACCCTTTTAACAATACAGTCACCTTGAAACAGATGTAAAATCGCAGGGCCCCCAAATACGCTTCTTGTTTAAAAGTACAGTTTATTGGCCAGTTTTTATCATCCCCTCACCCCGACAAAAATTGTAAAAAACCCCGTCCCCCCCGACATAGGCTATATTTGTAAGTTTTCAGTCACCTACACAACAATCTATATCCCCCTTTCCCAAAAATTTAAATTTAAAGTATGGTGAACTGGGCAAATTAAAACGAAACCAACTTCAAAGTTCATTTTTAAACAAGAGTTTGTGTTTTGGCCTTTATACTTCCGGATGGCAATTTTGTGAACCCCTTTGGGGCCAAGCGCTTTCTTCTATTGATCAATAAATATAGATGTAGCGTTTGGGTAAAAAGCTCATAAATTGCCTTCGAAGTGTAACGGACAACCCAAACTGGTGTATCGATGAACTTTTTATGGGGTTAAATACAGTTTCAGTAGCTTTAAAACATAAACGCGGATGGCAAAAAACAAACAAAGACCGATAGCTCTTGAACTATCTATACCCAAACTTAAATTAGGGAGCAGGGCCGGTTTAAAGATAGGATGGGAAAAAAAACGTGTAGAAACGTGCCAAAAAAGCAGAGGAGAAAAAACAAAAAAAACCCTCCCAAATTCAAGATGCTTCGATGTCGAGGAAAGCTGGGGTTTTTTTTTTTTTTTTTTTTTTTTTTTTTTTTTTTTTTTTTTTTTTTTTGGCATTTTTTCTTTCGCTGGCACGTTCCACCACATACGCCTTTCCAGATTTTTAAAAAAGACTCCAACTTTTTCAAAAGTCTAAAAATTTCCCACCTTTTTTTGAAATTTTAAAATTTTTAAAAATAGTTTTGGGGCTATTTTTAATCACTTGACTTCGGATATGTAAAAAAAATTTTTTGTCCAAAGTAAAAAAAAAAAGTTGTTTTGCCTTTCACGCCCCTATTGTATATTTTTTAATTTAAACTCTTTAAAATGTTGTCGGGGGATACTTGAAATACCGTTGATGACATTTTGGGTTTTGGAATATGGAATATTAATGTCTGTGATTTTTTTTCATCAAAAAAATCTATATACAAGAAAATTTTATTTTTTTTAAAAATTATCTTTTAAACCAGTGTATTCCATACTTGTTTTTTTTTTAATAATTTATTTTTTCACACCTTACAAAATCTTTTTTTTTTTTTTTTAAAATTAAAAAAAAAATTTTTTTTTTAGTGGTTATTATGTTGTATGGTTGATTTAAGTTTTATTTATTAAGGGGTTTTTTATGATAATTAAATTTATAAAAAATAATAAAATAAAAAATTGAAGTGAGATATGATTTAAAAAATTAAGATGTTATGAAAGTTTTTGTAGTTTTATTTTTTGAGGAGGGGGGGTTGTTTTTGTTTTTTTTATTTTTTGTGAATGTTTTTATTTTTTTCTTTTTTGTATGATAATTTTTTTAATTTTTTGGAAATGATTTGAAAAAAAAATATTTAAGACAAAAAATTTTTCTATTGGGTTACGGGTAAAACTTAGAAAGTAGGAGGTTTTGGTTTTAAAGATGGTAGAATGAAAAAAATAAAAAAATTATATTTGGGTTGGTTTTGGGGAAGGGGTATTAAATTTTTCTGGTTTTTCAAAAAAGTATAAAAAAAAAAAATAAAATTGAAATTTACTTTGTATAATTTAAAAAACAAGTTTTTTTCAAATTTTTTATTCACTTTATAAATTTTTTTTTTTATTTTTATTTTTTTTTTTTTAAAAAAAAAATTTTTCTTATATCTTTTATTATAAAAATTTTTAAAATTTAATTTTTTTTAAAACTTAAGCAAACGGATATGTTGTAATTTTTAATTTGGTTAAAAATTTTTGGGGGGGGGGGGGGGGGGGGTGGGGGGGGGAAAACGAAATCCTTTCGGTTTGGCTGTTGGAAAAACTTCCCTTCCTAGGAAAAATTTATTAAAATATTTTTTTAAAATTAATTATTTTAATAAAAAAAAAATGGGTTTAAAAAAATGATGTTAAATTTTAATATTACTTGTTTTTAAAATATAATGATTAAAAAAGAAAATTTAAAAACAAAATTTCAAAGGTCTGATTACCGATTCAATTTTGAATGTTGGTTTTTAAAAAAAAATTTTAATAAAAATTGGTAATAATAAATATTTAAAGGAAAATAAAAATTTTTTGAGTTAATTTAATATAAATGAAAAATTTTTTAAAATTTCGGGCAATTTGTTTATTGGTTTGGAATAAATAAAATATTTTTGGGTTATTTTTTCACCCATTTTTGTAATATTTTTTAAATTTTATGTTTTGTTTTAATTTTAATTTTTTTTATGAATTTTATTAAAAATTATCCATAAACAAACTTTTTTCTTTTTTTTTGTATATTTTTTTAAAATTTTATTAATTTTTTTGGTTTGGGATAAAATAAGTAATTAAATTTTTTTTAAAATTGGTTTTCATTAAAATATTTGGTTTTTTACAAGGGGAAAACCCAATTTTTAATGTGGGGTTTTACCCCCTTTGGGGAAAAATTTTTTTTCTACCCCCCATCCTTTTTTCCCCCAAAAATTTTTTTTTGGTTGTCGGGGTTAAAATTCTTTTTTTCCCACGGGATATACTTTTAAAAGCAATAAAGTTATTTTTTAGAA
>NW_027625590.1:0-6886 GCF_034508935.2 Berghia stephanieae
ATTTTCTGTCGTCCAGGGGGAATTGATTACCATGGATTGTGAAATGAGGTGTATCCTATCAAATAAAACTATTCAACAACAGTGAGCAGTTTGAAACTAACACACATGTCACCCTGTTTTGAATAAATATATATAATAAAGTGACAGTCTTCGTACCCAACAAGTACTGAGTTTGAATTTTCCTGCACTGTGTAGCCTTGAGCAAGTTTCCTTGCCCTAGTTTTGTGGCATTGCAGTGCAGCTAACGCCTGGATATTCCAATCTTCTCTTAGAATAGACCCCAAAAACACATTCCCCTTTGGCATGAAAAAAAGGAATTTTTAAAATTATAAACAAAAATTTTAATATGGGAAGTATTGGAATGAAACAATACACGATGGACATTTCAGATGCAAAGCCTTTGTCAGCAGGATCATAAACAAGAAATAAATCAGTGATTTACTAAATTAAATTTCCTTTATTCATCCCTAATGGGAAATTTCGGGTCTATTCCTAGGAAAGACTGGAATAACCCAGGCATCAGCTGCAGTGTAGCAAGCGCAACAAAGTGAACTAGGGCTAGTTGACCTGCTCAAGGCCACAAAGTGAGGCAGTACCTTTCAGGTACAAAGACCATATCGCGAATCCGGGGTGCCCTACTGAATGGTAATGTAAATGTTGCTGCTCGAAGCTCGAAGACATAAATAATAATGTGAAATTGAATGTAAGCTTCAATTTAATTACAAAAACAGATCAAATGAACGTTTCGGGTTTCCCCTTTATCAACAAAACAGGATGAATGAAACACCACAGATGAATGAGATGATGTGGTAGTGAATGGTGAAATTGTGAATACGAATGAACTAAATTTAGTGAGAATTGAAGCAAGTATGTGTTTGTGTGTGTTCTCCTTGGTTGATTTTATTCATTCATTTTCACCATTTCTTTTACAGTTTGCTTACAAACGTTTTCACCTGCAACTTTCATTGTTTGTATTGTTTCATTCTGACACCTTTCAATGATCAGCTTTTTATTGGTATTTTTAAAAATTATCCCAGACTCCTGGCAGCCCTTAACAGCTCTCTACTCTATCGTTATCCTGCGATCATTTCTTACTGTAGATGTATAAACTTTTAACATTTTATGATAGGCTATACTGCCATGTTTCTCAGGATCCCACACATTATAACAATGTTTTGCTGATACACATTTATAGAGATCATTTCCAGCTTCACTTCAATTGTTCAATCTCCTCCACATTTATTTACCAGCAGGCCAAATTGTTACTCTATACTAAGACATTTCTTACATGACCTTATAGTCATCTCTTAAGTGACCTTATTTGTTTTTGTTCTTATTGTTATGTTGTTGTTTTTTTTGGTTTCTTTTGTTTTGCTTTTTGTTTTGTACAGAATAAGAAATTAGAGTTATAAAGCACAGATGTTTTGTGTTTAAAAAATTGTTAGATTATTTGCATTTCTCAGACCTTGTTGGCGGGTGGTTGGATGGGAGCATCACCCTTGAATCATATACCTATGATGTTCGCATGGGTGTACGATCCGATAGTGATGTCGTTTCTTCTTCTCTTTACTAGCCTATCCTGCTTCTTTGGTTTGTGATTGTATTTTGACAGGGGATATTTTTTTTTCTGTAAATCTTCTGCCTGTTTGTTCTTGGTTATTTATAATTTAGCTTATGATATCTTTAGGTTATGATTTTGATTGACATTTGTACTATTTTTGTTAGATTGCTTGTTTTTTTGTTTCAGCGGTCTCTCATATAACCTCAATTGTGTTGGAAGAGACCTAAAGCAACAAACAAACAAAAAAAAAAAATCAGACCTTGTTGAGAGGCCCTTCAACAAATATTTCAATATAAATGTCATAATTTAGCTAGCCTATAATAATAAATAGCAACTCACAACGAAGTTTGATTGCATCTTCACAAGATATATCACAAAAATCGATGTGTAATATTTGGTCTTTAACGAATGTTCTTTTTCCCCTCTGCCCCCTCTACAACCATCTAGAATTTGTCTGGATTTGCTTCCCCATTGTTTTTCTCAAACTATTATCAAGAATTATTTTCTTCTTAAAAGTTTTGAATCAAAGCATCGTAACTGGTTTTCAAGAGCGTTTTATGTATTTATTATCGTCATCTGGATTATTTGTACAAATTTGCTTTTTAAAAATATTAAATATGGTCAGTAAATGGAATCCCGAGGAGCACCTTTTTCTTTACAGGTTCCACCCTTGTTGGCATTGTCATTATTATTATCATCATTGTCACCATTGATATTATCATGACAATTACAAGCATCACACTTCCACTCACTACCATCACTATACTGTTCCATTGTAAACCCACAGATGTCTTCTTGTCTTCATATTTTCTCCTATTCAATCAATCGCCTTTAAATTTATTGATCATGTTTGTTATTTTTATTCCAGTGGAAATAAACAATGACATATATGGTCTGGATGACATTGCCAACAAAGGTTAGAAATTGTTATCATCTATCCGTCGTCGTCATCATCATCATATTTCCTCATCATCATCATCATCATCATCATCATCATCATCATCATCATCACCTTCACTATTATGATCACCATCTTTTTTTTAAAAAGTTGACATCGTTTTCATCATCAGCACGATCAATATCACTAACATTTTATCCCCATTATAAGTATTGAAACATTAAACATGTAAAAAGTTTGGTTATCTTCTTAAATTCAGTTACGCCTCTCATAGCATTCCTCATATTTCTGTTGAGCAGGATTTTTTTCAAAGAGAGTCAACCTACAAGAATAGCTCCTTACATCAAAACCAACCCTGTACCTAGAACAAATAGTTTTCTGACAGAAAAGAGTAACCACAGAATAAGTCCTGGTATCGACATTGTAGATAAAGGCTGAGTTTGAAACTAAACTTAAAACAAGCAGTTCAGATAGACAGGCCAACAGCATAACATTACATAACATATCATAACATGAGAAGCTAGTGTTTTGAGCTATTTGGATCCCATGTTATACCATATGGCCGGGACATGTTCTCTCTCTCATTCTCTCTCTCTCTCTTTCTCTTTCTCTCTCTCTCTCTCTCTCTCTCTCTTTCTCTCTCATTCTCTCTATCTCTCTCTCTCATTCTCTCTATCTCTATATCTCTCCTCTCTCTCTCTCTCTCTCTCTCTCTCTCTCTCTCTCTCTCACATACACACACCCACACAAAAACGCATGTCACATGTGTGGGTGTGTGTGGATGTCATGCTACCAATAGTCCAGGATTAAGACATATTTTTACTTTAGCTGTAATAAGAGTTGTTGGCTTCTAATTTATCTCTACTCACTGTCTCTTATCTTTATCTCAAAATGCATTTAGGATTACTATGTAACATCCTATAGTTTAATTGCTGATTAGCGGCCCAGAATAGCAAAGATTGATGCATTGGAATTATTAATTTTCTGTATTATTTTTTTCCCATCCAACACAGATCCTTACGCAGAACTAAATGAAGATGAAATAACCAGCATCAGAAAAGAGAGCGACGCCTACACTGACCCTGCAACGTACCAGAACACGGGGATGGAAATGTGCAAGGAGAAGAGGGAGCTGCAGGATGATCCAAAGCAGATTGATCATTATGACTTGGCAAAATCTGATGATGATGTTGAGGCTGATGGTGGTGATAATCGAGAGATGAAAGGAAAGATGGGTCCAGAATATGACGATGATTATGGTGAGGATATTTTAATGATAAAAAAAAAGCATTTAAGTCAATCTTGGACTCTGACTCTTAATGTGTGCCTGTTAGGCCTGGCAAATCTCATGGAATTAGAATAACCATAATGAATTTTTTTGTAAATATAAAAAAAAATTGAGTTTTTATATAGCGCAATATCCATCAGACTCAGCGTTATTGATACTCATTTACCATTACACCTGGAGGTTGCCTTGATCACTAATACAGAAGTATCCTTATACTGGTCTGAATTCAATGGTCATTATTTTGTTTCTAAGAATCTGTTGTATTGTCTTTCAGTCTTCAATGTTGAAGAGCCGAGATTTTTGGTGAAGTTAGGTTTCTTTGTTTTTTGTTTTTTTCTTTTCTTTTTGGTTTGTTTGTTTGTTTGTTTTTTGTTGTTTTACTTTTGTTTGTTTGTTTTGGATTTTTTTTTGTTACCCCTTGCATTTTGTCAGCTTTGTCATCTAACACCACATCAAATTTTTATCTTGCATGAAATCAGTATTTAATCTTTCACTTATCTCCCCCTTCCCCCTATTTTTATCTTTTAGATTTATCCTTTGTCCATCAGTAACCCTCAAATAAAGTATGGCTATTTGGCTCATAGAGCTTGTATTTATCCTGGTTTCTGAAGCATTAAACAAGCAATTACAATTTCTTGTTCTCTTTGGTTGAAAGCTACGTAGTTGTCTTTTGCACACTCCTCTAAACTAGGTGAGAAGTTGCCAGGCTTCTCCACCAGTAGGAGGAGACACTGGTTGGTAGTGAATCAGTTTCGGTCAAGAACCTGCCTCACGACAAAATAGCTTCATCAGTGGGGACTTTCCACCTGTCCAATATGTACCTGATGTGGGATAGAACCCAAAACCGCAGAGCATCTTGTTGAAAGGTGTGTTTTGACAAATCTTCCAGGCAGGTTTGCGACGGTGCATGAATGCAGTGAAGAATTTGCTGATTGGGTTGTTGGTCATAACATAATAGTGTGAGCACCATCAGAAGCTGGTGCCAGATCTAACAGCTACCACCCAATCAATGCTGGGTGGACAGGCTACCAGTTCCTTTACTTTGGGATCCCCAGCCCTTCAAGGAAAATACTTAATTTCATTCAAATCATCATTTTATCCTTTATTTGTTCTAAGACAATTATACTCTTAACCTCTGTGCAGTAACTAACGGTGGTTATGATTCAAGGTTAATATTGCATTGCCATTACTGTTGAATTATGGTGTCTGTTTCAATTCAGACTGAATCCAGTTTGTAAAAATTTATTAAAAGTCAATTCACAAAATGAAATCCATTTGTCTTTCATTTGGGAGAAAATATTTCTCTAACCCTCACAAAATCCTGTCGTCCTCAGATAATTTTTAAAAAAATTGTTTTGTTTCCCCAGTTTACATTTAACCCCTTGAAAAATTGATGGAGACGTTAGACTAAGCTATAAAAATAAAAAGGAGAAAAGGGAAATCCTAAGATATAAAAAGAAATGATCAATCCCACAACCACAGAATCTGTTCGTTATTGTGCTCTGAATGGATAATAGAAAATACTCAACAAACAATGCAACAGCAAGACAGTGTTGGCACGCGGATGATGACAGAAGTGACGTAAAAGTGTTGTTAACAACTGCCTCTTGTTTTGTTTTTTCTATGTCACTAGGAAATATCTAGATATGAATGATGTGTCTATTTGTATACATGGTGACAGCCAAAATCTGTTTGTATTTTTAATAAATGTTAGACTATAGAGTTCGGTCATGATTACCAAATAAGAGTAAATAGTGCCTTTTTATCTGCAATGCTCAACATTATTATATCAAATCCAACCTTTCTTAATTGATGATGTTGATTGTAATATTGAATTTATCTTACTTGGTGATCTTAAACATATTGTAATTTAAATGAAAATGAGAAGGTAAGCAATCTAATTTTTGTACGCTCCCATAGTGGGCAGGGAGGCACTTATATCTGTTTACCAATTTGCTTTCTGTCTTTGTCTTGGACTGAGATTATTTGGTTTGTCCAGGCCCTGGCCGGATGCCCTTGCTGAGAAGGAAACAGTCAAATGTATAGTTAGTTTTAGGAGATGATATTTTTTTCCTTGTAAATGATCTCTCTGTTATGCACTGTATTATGTTTCGCTTACATATTATATATGATTTATAAACATTTGAGTGTATTCCTCTTAGTGCTTGTGTCTGGATGAGACTTTAAGGTGATTTCAAACTAAGTACTTTGATAGTGTGCTCTTGGAATCTACATCTGTTTCCTATTTGAACCAATTCCCTTTGTCTTACCTTTTCTTGGATGCTTTAATTGTAATTCTAGAACTTATTACTGTCCCATTTTCTTCCGTTTTACTGGCACTGATATTACCTTCATGTGTTGCAAGCGCCGTAAAACCCTTAAAAACAACAAACAAATTTTTGTATGAGATGAGGGAGACAGGGAGAGATTTAGACTAAGTTAGAGAGAAACTTTGGGCATGCATTCTTTTTGTTGTCTTTTATTTAGATTTTAATTGTTAAAATTTATGCAAGAAAATAGTATTGGCAGAGGCTTATTGATAATCTTGTTCTATGGTGCAGCCAGAAATAAGTAAATGTGATAATCAAACATATATTAAATGACAATAAAAAAAATTACTAATGAAAATGAAAAGGCTTTGGATTGGAACAGTACAGACAATGGACATTTCGGGTACAAACCATTTTCACCTTTTCATTAGTGTTTTTGAGATCCCAGGCTTCAGGCAGCCTCCTCCTCTCTCTACAATAAAAATTAGATATATAGATCTACGGGAAATAACAGGTTAAGAAGAAATAGAATTAGAAATCAAGAGAATGAGATTGAAATGGCTGTGCCTCAGTCTGATAAATCCTGCAACAAATATTATGAGGCAGGCCCTTACATAGAACCCGCTGGGAAAGAGGAAATGAGGGCGGCTTAAAAAGAGCTAGTAGGAGGTAACTGAAAGAGGATCTGATAATGGGAGGCTTCACACGGAAGCATGCACTGAAATGGCACAAACCTGACAAGATGGAGAGCACTTGTCGATAACCTATGCACCAGCTGTAGTGAAGGGCCTTAGTAAGTATGGTGCAATCAGGGAAAGGGAAAAAAGAAAACAAACATCTTCTTTTTTTTTTTTTTGTACTAAACAATG
>NW_027625591.1:0-6898 GCF_034508935.2 Berghia stephanieae
AACAAAATTTTCCAAAATCATTCTAAATTTATTAAATTTTGATAGCAAAATTTTTTTTCAAAATATTTTCTGTTAAATTTTTTTATTTTTTAAAAGCTGCACTTCGCTTATTATTTTCCCTCCCATTTTTTTAAACAAAGATTTTTAGCAAGTTTGGACAAAAACGGGGTACAAAGTTTTAAGGAAAAGTGGGGGGAATATGAAGCCAAATCAATGAGTAAGAGGAAAAAGGAAATGAGCTAAGAGCAAAAGGTAAGTAAGCTAAAGAAAGAAAAACATAATCTTTTTTTTTTTGCTTCAAAAAAAGGGGAAAGAACTTTATTATTTTGGTCATAAACCCTTTTGAAATTCAAAATTTTCCCTTTTCTTTTGTTTTAAAGTTCTCTAACGGTCCTAACCAAAAAAGGGGACAGAATCGGGCTGAGCAAAACCAACCGTTTTGCCGCAACAACTCATTTAGCTTTTTTCAATAATTAATTTATTACAGATGGAAGTCTTCTAACTTTAAATAATAGCTAATGATAACTGCTTTTTTCTGTTTTTCGGCGTTTTCATTTGTAAATTTGCAAAATTTTTTTTAGTTGTTTGATGTTAAACCCATGAAATAACCCCAGCGTAACAAAAAAGACAGATCCTATAACTTGTCTAAAATACTGTTGCCAATCGTTAACCGCAAAGAAATATCTTTGAATAATTGCCCCCTTGGGGATAATTTATTGTGTTGGCGGTCTAAACAATCATATAAAGAAAAATTTTTTTAATCCCCTTAAATTTAAAAAAAAAATACTTGGATATGTCTTTTTGAATTTTTGTAATTTCTATTCCAGAGTTTTGATTAAGTGAAAAAAAGCGATTTTATGATTTTTGGAGAAGCCCCTTTGGGAGGTAAATAAAGGTTTTTGATTTATTTTGGTCACCCATAGCAACAAAAACAAAAATCCCTTTTATTCAATGATAGAGACTAGTATGATAAAACATTTTTAAAACCAGAAGGTAATTTTACAGATTTTCAAAAGTATTTCAGGGATATTATTTGATTTTGGGTTTAATAGTTTTTATGTAGCCCAGCACGGCGACCATCGTGGTTTAAAACAAAGAAAATCGTATTTTTATTTTTCAGCTGGGTTGAATTTTATTGTTTGTGATGAAAGTAAAAAGTAAAATTGATCAGATTTATAAGTTTTTTTCCTTGGATACCCTTTTTTGTCGTCGGGGAAATTTCCAAAGGGCGCCTTTTCCCTAGTTAACCAGTTATAAAATTTCTTGCTCTTCGGGGGGAATGAGTCAGACTGTTGAAGGTATTTTTTTCGTTTTTTTTTACTACTTAAAATTTTACCGAATTCTGTGTAAGAAGGGGAATTTCAATAAAACAATTTTAAATCTTTTGTTTTTGTTTTAAATGTTTTACGAGAAGTTACTAAAAAGAGGGGCAAAGAAAAATAAGAAAATCAAATGCACAAAAAAGCAAAGGGTTTTCCCGTCTTTTTTATTCAAAGATTACACCCGTTTTTAGTCATTAGGTCTTAAACCCAATTTGGTGAACTTTTGGTTTCTTGTGTTCAATTCTCTTATTTTTTTCATTTTTATTTTTTTATTTGGGATTTAATTTGGGATATGTATGAATTTTTTGTAATGCAGCGGATGGGGGCTTTGATTCCCTCCCTTGTGGAGGAATCATTGCGTGTTTATCCTAATCTTTTTACCGAGTTGCTTTTTCTTTAATTCAGAAAAATGGTGGAGCAGGCACTTTGTTTGGAAAAACAGTATGAAGTGAAAAGAAAATGCCAGAAAATTTGAGTAAAAAAATTTTTTTTGGGGGGTGGTGGGGTTCGAAGCGCCTTTTGGTAGACAAATCGCTGGAGGGAGAGGGGGTTTTTTACCCTGTGGTATCCCCGAAACAAAAATATTCGTTTCAAAACCCCAAAATTTATGTCCCCCCTACCCTTTTTGAGACGCATGTTCGAACCCCCTGGAAAAATTTTGACCGCAGTTTAAACTTAAAAGCCCCTTTCCAAAACAAAAAAATAACATAGAAAACGATTTAACATGGAACTCCGGGGTATGGGGGGAATTTTTTAAATTTAGAAAAGTGAGTGGAGCGGGGGGGGGGGGGGGGACTTAGTTGGTAAAAACAATATAGAAATAGAAAAATGCCCGAAAACAATAGAGAAAAAAAAATTTTTTTTTCTATTGTTTTTGGCACTTTTTTATTCATTCATTCTTTTGTTTCCCAAAATAAAGGCCCGCTCACTCACTTTTTTAAATTTAAAATTTACCCCCAACCCCGGGGCAAATCAAAGTCCAAAGTTTCTATGTTATATGTTTTTGTTGAGAAAATTGGTATTTTTAAACTTTAAATGCTGGTCAAAATTATCGCATGGTGGGTACGAACGAATCCGGCGGTCCAAGAAGTGGGGTGAGAGGGGATTAGTATGACTTTGGGTTTTGAAACGAATATTTTTGTGTTGTGGTAGTAAACCGGTAGAGCCCGTCTCCCCTGCCAGGCGGAGTTGTGTCCAAAAGGCGCAGCGAACCCCACCCCCGCGCGAAAAATTTTTATTCTCTTTGTTTTTGGGACTTTTCTTTCACTTATATCGTTGTTTTGCTTTATGTATGCAATATTTTTTTTGTTTTGAATTCTGTTTGAAAGCTTTTTTATGGGACCCCTTCTTTGTTGGATGAGATTTTTAGTGATCTAAGTTAGTACACTGTAGGTCCCCTTTGGAATGTAATCAATCTGTTTAAAGCGCCCCTTTGTTCTTTTAAAAAGTTAGATTTTTTTTTAAAACCCCCCTTTTCTGTTTTTTTAAGGGTGCTGAGTGATCTAAATGTGCTAAAGGCCTTAAAACCCATTAAAAGCAAAAAATAAAGTGTGCTAGATTTTATCATCCTACAAGCAATTGTAAATATACAGGCATTGCAGTTTCTAAAATAATTTTTTTATTTTATATCGTTGTTTTTTTTTTTTTTTTTTTTAGGGTTTTTTGCCCTTTCCCCAAAGCCTTTTCCTCTTTGATGTTTTCAGAGAGCAGGTAGGGGGTTTGGTATGTGATTTTCCCCGTTTTCATGGGGCTATTTTTTCCCATATGTCACAGGGTTTTTTGATGTCATGATTTTTTTTTCTTTTTATTTTTTTTTTTCTTTTTTTTTTTCCTTTTGAATTTAAAAAATCAAAAAAGACACCAATCGATTAGAGGCTGAAAAGAAATTTTTTCTGGGCAATTTTCGATTATCAAAGAAAAGTGTCAAAGTCTTAACCGAGCAAGTATTCAGCATAAAATATTTTTTTTTATTAAAATTAAAATTAAGCTTCCCATGGGGCAAAACCTTTTTGCATAAGATTTTTTTGGGGGAGAAAAAAAAAAGACCCAAAAACAAGAGGCTCTATTTAAAAATGGCCAATAAATTAAAAAATTTTTTTTTTTTTTATTGGGGGTTTGTTATATTAAAGTGATAACTAAAAACCAAAAAGAACTATTTAAAAAAAGGGCCTATTTTAAATATTGATACTTTTATCTTTTGTTTGTTTTAGATGTGAGCAGTTATTTTTTTTTTGGGTGTGTGTGAAATTGAAGGTAAAGTTTGAATATGGAAAACGAACACAGCGGGGTTTTGTTGTTTTTCCTTTCAAAAAATGTTTTGGGAAACCCTTTTTTTCTCCAATCTTTTCCCATAAATTTTAAATCTTTTTTTTAAAAAATGGGAATTTGGGTATTGAAGTCATTCATAAAGGTGAAAACCATTTACTCAAATAGTCAAGTCCATGAATTTAGTTTTATTTTCACATGTTTAAAAAAATATGAAGGTTGTTTTGATCTGGTGGAAAGTTCTTGGGAATAAATTTAAAAACCTTTTTAAAGTATTGCAAGTAAGAAAATATCCCCTTAACCTAGAGAAACCAGTCTGACCATTGATTATATCAATGTCTGGTTTAAAAGTTTTTTACACTAGAAATTTTTTCCCTTTTTTTTTTCAAGCATATAAGCACTATTTAGAAAATCAAGGTTTTTTAAAACAAATTTTGGGGGGGTCTGTGGGGGGGAGGGTAAATTTTGTATCTTCCCCCCTCTAATTGTTTCCAAAATGCTTTTTGTCTTTGTCTTGTTTGATTATTGGGTTTTTTTTTTTTAACTCCCCTGACAGATATTGATGGGGGGGAAGCGCAAATTTTAAAGGGGGTTTTTTGGGATTATTTTTTTTCCCCTTGTAAATTCTTTTTTTTAAATTTTAATTTTTTTTTCTTTTAATTAAAATGTTTTGAAACATGTGGTGTTTTCCCTTTGGGGGGGGACCTGTTCTTTGTTGGATGAGATTTTTGGGTGTTTAAAAAAAAAATGTGAAGCGTTGGGAATTACATTTTCCCCCATTTGAACACCCCAAGCAGTCAATTCCCGAAAAGGGACTGCCCCAATTTTGTAATCTGGAGGGAAAAAAAAGAAAATGGATAAAAATCATTGATTATATTTTTGGCCGAAAATCAGTTTAATGGAAAAATCATAAATTTGTTTTGCGTATAATTGACACACGTGTATGGATTCTGGGGATGCCCCCAGGTTTATGCGTCCCCAAACTGCCCCAAATGTCAAAAAGTGACACATACAATTGGTGGTCTTGGATAAAATGATGGTCGACGGGGTATGGGATAGGGATGGGCTGATGGTCTTTATTATGTTAGAGAACAAAAATTTTGGGTTTTTTGGTTTTTTTTATATTTGAATTCTTTTATTTTTTATTTAAAATAAAAATAATTAAATATAGACTTTTTAAAAAAAATTTATTGTTGAGTGCCTCTCTTCTTCTCTCTCTTCTCTCTTCCCCTTTCTCTCTTTTTTCCCCTTCTCTCCTCTTTTCTCTCTTCTTTCTCTTCTCTCTTCTCCTCTCCTCCCCCCTCTCTCCTCTCTCTGTCCTTCTTCTTTCTCTCTCTCTCTCTCTCTCTCTCTTTCTTCCTTCTTCTTTTTCTCTTTCTTCTCTTTTCTTCCCCCCTCTCTCTCTTTTATTAAGTTTGTTCCCTTTTAAAGTTTCCTTGGAAACAAATTTTAAAAGGCTACTCTTTAAATCAAAACTTTTTTTTTTTTTTTTCTCTTTTATTTTGGGGGACAATGTTGTTAGTAGGCCTGTGAATTTTTTGTAGTGGGGGAATTGCAAGATTATAAACTCATTAAAATTAAATGATACCTTTGTTGGAATGGATCTGAATATAATAGTGATTCGGGAAAATTTTTACTTACAATTTGAATCGGCAGAAATTTAAAAATAAACCCGTAAATTGGCCCTAAGGAACGCTTGATCAGTTTTTTTCCGATATACTAATGGGCCCGAAAAAATTAAGACAAAATCCCACCAGAAAAGAAGCATTTGGAATTGAAAAAGCGTATACAGACCTAATTTTTAAATCAAACAAAAGCAAAACTTACTTCCCAATAATATCAACTACCCAAAAATGGTTGAAAGTGAAATCACCAAAAACGAAAAACAAAAAAAAACAAAATTTTAAATGAAGGGAAAGTGACATCAACTAGGCAATTTGTCAACAAAAAATGAAGACATCAGAAAACAAAATTTGCGGCCCAATGCTTTCCCCCAGCTCCAAAATTTTGGAATAAATCAAACAGTGAAAAAAAACGAATGCGATTTAAAAAGGCACTGATTTTTCGTTTAAATATAATTGGGGAACCCGGGGCCCTAAAAAAAGACTTAAAAAGTCTAATTCTCCCCGCAAACAATTACATCGCGTAATGGGAAATCTTTTGGCAAGGACAATTAAAAATACGATCTCTATGAAAAAAAGGGCCCAACCCCTGAGAAAAAAATAAAAGAACGTGATGGAGGAATTGGTCCATTTAGCGAGAAGATAAATCCCAGCCCAAACGCTACGAATTTTTCTTCATGGAAACAAATATGTAGGGAGACCCCCAATAATTAATCCCCGAAGGATTTTAATCATAAATTTGGTTCAATGAGGCCCGAATTAATCCTAAAACAAAGAATTGCAGTGTCCGCAAAAAGTACAACAGATCTTACCCCTAAAAACCTGGGGGCCCGTGCCCAAAGGGAAAAACATTAACAAATGGATGGAAGAACTAATTTCAGCATGACTAAATAACACAATTTCGAAGCGTTTCGTACTTCGAAGCTTTCTACTACTACTATACTTATGTTACCCCCAAAACGGTTAATGTGTCTTTTTGTTTAGGTTTAAGTTTGGAGATGGGGCTTTTAAAATTTTTTCTTTTTTTTTTGGACAAAAATTTGGATGGTCGGTTGGATATGAAATGTTTCCCGTAATTTTGCCCGTTTGGGGTTGTTTTCAGTAATATACTTCATTAGAAATTTTTTTTTAGTAAAAGCCCAAATACTGCCAGTTTTTATCAGACCCCATTTTCACTTTTTTTGCAGGTCTGATAGCCCCAAATTCCCTTTTGGCTTTTTTTTTGTGAGGGAAAAATTTAAATAAGGGGCCCCCAAAAAAAAATTTCCATTAAACAAGTTAAATGGCCCCCTAAGTGGTTTTCGTCCCTTTAAAAAATTGGGCCCTATGCTTCTCCTTGTCGTGCGGGGATCCTACCTCCATAGTGGGAGGGGGTACTTGCAATTTTCTATTTACTGTTTTCCATTTTTGTTTTGTCTTTGGGGAGATTCGTAGAAATCGGGAAAAAGCGATCCGGGGGCCCCTCCGGGTTTCTCGCTTTTCCGAAAAGTCCTGGCGTACAAAAAATGAAAAGACAATGTTGGTGTGGTTTGTGCTGTGTGCCGCAAAAGATTTTGTGGGAAAAGTGGGGGGGGGGGGGGTTGAACACGGCCTTTGTTAAAAAAAGTAAAAATGGACGGGTTAAGTGACCACCCCAAAACCCCCCCTTCCATTTCCATCGTTTCATTTTTGTTGTGTGTGTGTGTGTGT
>NW_027625592.1:0-6897 GCF_034508935.2 Berghia stephanieae
AGCGAAATAAAATATATAATTAGGGGATCCAATGGTTGTATTTCTGGGAAATGGGTAAATGTAGTTTTGATTTTTAAACGATTCTTCTAAAAACTGCCAAGTATTGGGGAAGTATAGAAGTGGGAAATCAACTTACCTTCTGAGACTTATTTCGTCAACATTTGATTTATGTGTAGAGGTATTCGGTGACATATATGACCACGAGCCAAGCCATTCGCCATGTTTACTTGTGAGGGTCAAGAACGGACGCCATAGGTGGCAACGTGTAATAGTTTGCCTGCTACTCCCACTGATGTCGCAGTTTTGAAAGGGCAATTTTTTGTGAAAACGGATGATTTCGTCGTTTCTCCTCCTCTTCGTTAGTAGTGCTAACACGGCCCGTTTGGTCCTTGGCTATTCCAACACTTCTGTACTTTCATTTACGTTGGAAAAATTTTGCCATATCTAGACTCAAACTGCCAGTCCAATGTAGACAATTATTCTAGTCGTCTTCTGTTGTTAATCTTGGCAAGGTTTTGTTTTATTGCCAGGAAAGCAATAAATGTAAACAAAGATAAAGTGACGTCATTTCGAAAATTCCATTCAATAGCAGTAACTAATGGAAAATTCTGGCTCTATGAAACATCTGTAAAACACTTAAACCGGACTTGGACAAATCAAGCGCATTGTCTGTGTTTACTGCGACAGCCAAATGTTGTAATTATATTTTAAACTGACGTATCTTAAATACTAATAGCCGCAAATGAATAAAAATGTTCACCTTCATATGGTAATTTGTTTTTCTTTAATAAAAATTACGAAAATACTATTCCTATTTAAAAAATAACAACAAAAGTAAAACCGAACTTTATTTTGGACGCGAAGATATAGATAGCTAGATTGATGTACGATCGGTAGATAGAAAAATGGATAAAATATAGATAGCTAGATTGATGTACAGATCGGTAGATAGAAAAAATAATAGATATAGATAGCTAGATTGATGTACAGATCGTAGATAGAAAAATAGATAGATATAGATAGCTAGATTGATGTACAGATCGGTAGATAGAAAAATAATAGATATAAATAGCTAGATTGATGTACAGATCGGTAGATAGAAAAATGGATAGATATAGATAGCTAGATTGATGTACAGATGGGTAGATAAAAAAAGATAGATTAAAAATTTTAATACTCAAACGTTTGTTTTAAAAAAATAAAATCAAACTCAATTGTTTGTTTGTTTTTTCTGTTTTTTTCTTGATTTTTGTTTTTATTTTTTTTTGGTTCATTCCGAATAAAATACTAGTTTGACGCGGGGGGTCACATTTGTTTTGTATTGAGCTTTAAATTAATGTCTTTGACAAGACAATATTAAGGTATCCCTCTCCAAGATGGAGAAAAGCAATTTCTTAAATATATTTGAAATTATAATAAGGGGTCAGTACTGGGGCTCCAAAATGTTTCCAGCTTTAGCATGAAGACGGGTATTCTCCAGAAGCCTCGATTGACTTGACAATCTGATTTCCATTAATGGTATAATGAATAAATGAATGGGGAATCTACCTAAGCATGATTATTTAACTTATTTTTAAGGTAGGTTCCAAGTGAAATATCTTCTTGAAGGCCATTTTTCGTGACTCCAAAACTCTTTAAGCAAGCGTTTAGGTGATGGATGTCCATTGTAGGTATTGTTCAAAACATTGAAATTAAAGATGATTTAAACACATCGGGAAATTGAAAGATATATGCACACCAAGAATGACTTATCTAAAACTAAAAGTAAAAGGGTAAGTGTTTTTAGGCTCCAAATTTAAAATCCGTTCAACTATAAAGCCCAGTCTAGTAAAAACAACAACCCAGCAAACTTATTATGATCAGTCCAAAGTTGGTTGCTGAGATCGCAGTCATGAATAAATAATAGCTGTCAAAATCATATATTTCAAATTATTCTTTCCAACCCCCTCCCCCCCCCCCTCCCAAAAAAAAAAAAACAAAAAAAAAAACAACAACAAAAAAAAAACACATCAATCAAATATGCGTTGAAAAGTTATGGGTCAAATATGTCATACTCTGTAAAAACACTTTAAAAAAGTTTTGCCAGAAAAATCGTACTTCCAAAATAATACTGGTCGATTTAAATAACCCGGTCTTGTCAAAAACACCCAAACTTAGGACTTCAAAGGATACCCAGGTTTAGGTAATTTCCCGGTTTGGGAGTTTTTGATAAGATGTGGTCACCATAATAGATCGTTATTTGATTGACAGTTTTTCCCTCACAATTTCAAACATTTGCTGGGTTTTTTGTTTTTTTTTGGAGTTTCGTGCGCTGAATAAAAGTAATGGTAAAAACTTATAAATAAACAACACTACGTATTATTAAAATGTTTCTAAACTCAATTTGCCTCAAGCTTTGAGAACATTATGTTCTGAAGTAAAAGGGGAAAAATTTTGGAGTAGTCCCCGGTGTAAGATAACGAACTGAACAAGTGTGTATGAATGGTGCCAGACAAAGAAAGAAAGAAAAATACAAGAAAATAATCATCCAAAAAAAATTTGGGCGACCTCGAGAATGGTTTTTTTTTCTTGTATTTGTCTTTCTGCTTTGTCTGGAACTTTTCATATACACGTGTTCAGTTCTGTGAATTTAAAAGAGTAAAATTGTCACTCAGCCATTACTTGCTTTCCCCTGTTACCATTGATTTATTATCATAATCGATGCATGGAAACAGTTCGATACTTATAAATAAAGCTGTCTGGTCAAAAACCATTTTTATAAACTTGCTCACATTCTCTATACTCATCATTTTCATCTCATATCTTCACTTACAATTTCTCTTACTTTTCCACCTCATTCTCTTATTCTTTTCCTTATTCCGCTCCCTTCCTCCTTTTTGTCTCACAGTTCCCACCTTTTCTCTGTACCTATTTTTTCCGCCTCTTCTTTTTATTCTTCTCAATGTGCTCTTTCCCCCAAAACTTTTATCTCATCGTCCCTCCCTGCTCCTTTTTTTTTCTTCAGCTTTACTCTTCCACCCCCCTCTTTATCCCTTTCCTCCTCTTCCTCCTCCTCCTCCTCCCCCTCCTCCTCCTCCTCCTCCTCCTCCTACTTCTCTTGTTGTTGTTGTTGTTGTTGTTTCTTCTTCTCTTTTTCTTCTTCTTTTCTTCTTCTTCTTCTTCTTCTTCTTTCTCCCTTCTTTTTTTCTTCTTCTTCTCTTTTCTTCTTCATTTTTCTTCTTCTCTTTTTTTTCTTCTTTTTTCCTTTTTCTTCTTCTTTTTTTCTTCCTTTCTTCTTCTTTTTCTTCTTCTTCTTCTTCTTCTCTTCTTCTTCTTCTTCTTCTCCATCTTCTTCTTCTCTTTCTTCTTTTTTCTTCTTCTTCTTCTTCTTCTTTTTCTTCTTCTTCTTCTCTTCTTCTTCTTCTTCTTCTTCTTCTTCTTTTTCTTCTTCTTTCCTTCTTTTCTTCT
This sequence comes from Berghia stephanieae, assembly GCF_034508935.2. Taxonomy (NCBI): domain Eukaryota; kingdom Metazoa; phylum Mollusca; class Gastropoda; order Nudibranchia; family Aeolidiidae; genus Berghia; species Berghia stephanieae. The sequence continues at coordinate 3,448 of NW_027625592.1, forward strand.
TCTTCCTTCTTCTTCTTCTCTATTTCCTCCTCGGAGTTTAATCGTCTCCTAAATTATCGATATCTAACAGCTTTAGGTCTTGTCCCTTTCGTCTGAAGTCAGACTCCGTTCATAAATATCAGCTTATAAATGTCTTCCACCTGTTCTTCCTCTTCAGTTTGGACTTCTTAAAGCAAATACTTTATGTTATAGCATTTCAATGCGGGATCTTGTGTTTTTAAATAGAAACACTCAAATAAAGTGATCCAAATTCTCAAAAGTGAGGACCTGTGATTTACAACATCTTACTGAAACATTTTGTGAGATTGAAATGAAAACTACTTTTCGTTTCAATGTGAATAAAGGGATTATCAGTTGTTGTGCAACGCATTGATAACTTCTAAATGCGTATCAGTACCCCTCCTCCCCCTCTCTCTCTCTTCCTCTCTCTCTCTCTCTCTCCCCTTCTCTCTCATCTCTTTTCTCTCTCTCTCTTTCTCTCTATTTCTCTCTCAGATCCTGAAATGTATACACATTCGTGTGTGATGGGTTGTTCCCTTCCCCTTCCTCTTTCTAGATCAAATATAAAACTTCATTCTTTCTCATTATAAATAAATAGTTGGCACACCAATAGAGTTTTGCTACCATTTATTATTTTATAAAAAGAAAACGCAATTGGCATTCTTGATGCAACGGAGATTTATGAAGCAATCAGAGACGAGATGACCGTCTCGAGAGTCCTTTGTTCTATCCTCGCTTTCTGTTTCTGGCATTTACCGCGAGGAAGAAAAGTTAGCCCTTATTACTTCCATTGCGGTTCATATCCCGAGTTAGCTGTCTTTTTCTCGAAAAAGAACTTTTTACATTGGGATAAGTAAAGGTAATTTAATTTAATCCCAATTTTCAAGTTGTTCTTACATTATATGGATCATTGCTGTAGGAAATGTGTTTCAGATAACTTGCCATTCTTGACAATTTACAAAAATGTTTTTTGCCGCTTTTCTTGCAGTGACTGGAACTGCAGTAAAAGAAACATCCTTCCCTCCTCCACCCACCACACGTTTGATCCTTTCATTTAGCACAATATTAACCATTAACTGCCGCACCCTGGAAAACACGTATTTAAACTTTTTGGGCCCAGAAAACTCTCAAACTTGGGACTTCCCAAATCCCAGGTTTAAGAGTTTTTGCCAAAACAAAGAATTTAAATTTCGATCATTATTTGTAGGACGAGACACCTGGGGAAAATATTTTAAACATAATGTCTTTCCAGAGTACGACCACAGAACGGTTAAATGTTTCTGACAAACAAATAACAAAACGCAAGAGATGGCAAATGAGATATTATGTCATTGAACCCAAATTGTCTGGAAACAAAAGGGATAATAAATAACATTGACAGTAAACAGAGATTGAAAAAAGTGTTACATAATCAAAACAACATATTCCAGATAAAAAAAATTATTTAATGATATGCGTCTAATGGTTAAGCAAATTATTGAGACAAAAACTTGAATTGAGATATGATTATTTAGCTGTCCCGTTTGTCTTAGAAACACGATCTTCCTCTCGTTAACCTGCCATATACAATCATACGAATATCAGCTATTTTATCTTATTTTTTTAAATAAGATAATACCCAGATTTCCCCGTTCCCTCTGTAATTTAGAATTACTTTCTGGAAAGGTCTTTATAAACCCAAAAATCCTGTGTCCAGATGGGAACAGTAATTTCTTAAATGTACAATGCCCCCCCCTCTTCTATGCAAGTAAGGTTACTTCCCTTTCTGAAAATTGCCCGACAACTTCCGATGAGAACAGAATTAACTCTCTGATTATCGGATGTGTTCATCGACCGTACTTCCGCTATGACGGAAATTCGCGATGGTTGGAACTCTAACAAATCATCATGGAATACGGAAAAAGTCTTCCTGAAAACATTTCTTTGGTTTGTTTTTTAAAAATACAAATTCTACAAAACACTCGCTTCGATGGGAAATGTAAGTTTCTTCAATCTTTTACTCCCGCAAGGTATAATTGACCCGAAGTTTATTTTTGTGTCATTGTCGTCTGTTAGTAAAGGGGAATACAAAAGCCCCCTTTCCCTTCGTGTAGATTGGCTTAGTTATTGCCAAAATGACCCGAGACAACTAGAATGTCGACTGATTGCTTTAATGAACAAAATCAATTTTATTTAAAAAACAAATTTTTTTCAAACCCTTGTCCGTTTGTTTCCGTCATAATTATATCATAAATAAATAAATAAATAAAATAAAATGTTATTCATCCCGAGGAAATTTTTCCCAGGGAAGACGAAATAAAACAGGGGTCAGCCGCAGTGCAGCACCGCAAATTGAGCTAGGGGAGGTGGCTCCTCAAGGCCCCCACAGAGCAGCGCCGGGGGATTGAACCCGGTACCTTTCGAATACAAGCAAAAAACCTTAGCTGAGGGCCACGCGGTCCCCTTTTTAAAATAATATTAAAACCCTCTACAGATGGGGTTAATTTTTTAAACGTATCAACATTACGCATTACCCTTTTTAACCACAAGTCCCATGTGAACTAAGCTGCTTTAAGCTGTGGACAGGTAAAAAGTAAAAATCCAAAAGTGAATGTAACAGCTTCAAATAGAAATACCAAACACGAAACGTTTCGGACAAAATCCTTCTCCAGCCAACAACAAAAATAAATAGAAGCATTCTAAACTAATTAAAAACTATATTTGGCAAGTCCATTCTGTACTAATAAGATCTTGGAATGTAAACAAAAAGAAGCGTTCGTTACCAAACACGTGCCAAATATTTCTCTGTATCTCTTACTCTTTATTTGACCTGTCATAATCACTTTTGTGTATTGCTTTTTTTTCCCTTTTTACCAAGCAAGCAGTAACAACATATTTACTTGCCCCCAAAAACCTAGATTTTGTAAAGCATTTTCATTGAACTTTAAGTCTCATCGCCCCCTTTTCCCTGTCTTGGTGAAAATGGTAAGATATTGTGTTAGATTAGACAAAAAGGGATATAGGAAAAATCAGACTGCCCAAAGTAAGGAATTAAACGTTATGTATATTAATTCATTGGTGGCAGAGTGATTGAGTAATGCACTGTAACGCAAGGAGTCCCATTTTTGAGGCTCATCTCAGTCACTTTCGCTTTTTTTTCAATGGGGAAAAATTATAAATTTTACATTTCCCCCTTTAGAAAAGTTGAATTATTTTCCCGACATCAAATGTTTAATCAATGAAATTTTTTTCTGTTATGTCCTAAAGAACCCAAAAAGGAGACGAAAATCCACTAAGTCGCGGAGGGCATATGTTTTTTTTTACATATTTACCACGTAATTTCCAATATCTTTTCTAAGTTTCTGATGACTTACAAAAGTCACTTTATTTTAAACATAATTTATGAACAAAAGCTCTTAAAACACGCCATACAATCAATGTGCTCAGTGCGCTTTTAAAAATGGCAAAGTC
>NW_027625593.1:0-6897 GCF_034508935.2 Berghia stephanieae
TGACATAAACAATTGTTACAATTAATATTATGAAAGCCAGAGCATAGGTTGCTGTTGTCATAATAGCTATTAAAAATATGGGTTAAAAATGCAAATTTTGTCACAATGAGGAAAATATACAAGTATTTCTCCAGAGAGGCGAAGCGCGGAATTCTTTTTCATGGCAATGCGGGAATTACCCAGTATTGTTAATAGATTGTCCACAAACCAGGACCTCAGAGGGGAGGGTTTCTAAAAAATTAATTATGTAATTTTGTTTTATGCGCTCTTATATTTGAAATTTCCAAAACTAACATGAAATCTGGGGGGTAAAGAAGTTTCGATTCAGTGATATTTCATATTATTACATTCAAAGCGCCCTCCAGTAAACATATTTCAAGAATGGGGGGAACACGTTTTCCATACTCGATAGGTGACCAGCGGGGATTTCGTGACTTTGTCTTGTCGGACCTTTATGAATTTCTTGCTCAACAATTAGTCGGGCGTTATGTCTTTGTGAAAGGCAATTCTCCTTGCCATATTGGAGACGGGCATAAAAATTGGGGAGGATCTCTTGGTTTTTGACATCAATGTTTTTGTCCGAAAAATTTTATAAGTACCCAAGGGGGCTGCTTGTGTGGTTAAAATATATTATAGGGCTATGGCCGTTGTCCCCCAGGGAAGAGATAAAGTGTAAACGCTGTGAAGTATAGATAAATAAATTTTTATCTTAATTAAATTAAACGATTTCAATCCAAAATTATTATTAAAGCTATGCCACTGAATGCACTTTTTTATTTTATCCCCCCCCCCCCCCCCCCCCCCCCCCCCCCCCCCCCCCCCCCGGAAAACTGAATAAATCACACCATTACTGTAAACATTTTAAAGTTTGATTTCCCTATTTTATTGCAAACGATGAAAAGATCAAAGGAAGTCGGCCATTTTTGAGAAAACTGTTTGGTTAGGTTCAATCACTGTCGGTATTCAAATTTCATATTGTCACTTGAAATATAAGTCCGCATTGCAAAAAATCACGGCACCACATTAAGTAACTTTGGAGGAATTTGCCAATATTCTGTGCGCACGGGAGTTGGAACGGACTATAATAAATATCATTACAAGTATATTGTAAACTGGAACTGTTTGAGTTAAAAGATATTTTAAACTGTCAGGAATACGGGCTTAGCCATGTTGGCAGAGGAGGAGGGTAACTTTGATCTCCTTGCAGCCACTTTTTTTTTTACACTTGATGTCTCTACGCTTGCGTCACCGCAGCGCGCTGACGGGATTTCTTCCCTAATTTTGTCCTTTCGTTTTGTTTTCTTTCCTTGTTCTGGATTGAGTCGACTTGGTTCTGTCCAGCGGGAAGCATTGTAGATGAGGAGCCTGTGGGGTTTGTTTTGATGGGTTGGGGGAAAGAAAGAAAGAGGAGAGAGAGGGGGGGGGGGGGGGGGGGGGGGGTGGTAAAAACATTTCTATGAAACAAAAAGGGTCTAAATGGGCTCATTTTATTGAATGATACATTTTAGGTGTTTAGCCACATTTTTAGGTTTTTCCAGCCATCTGGATTTGCTGTTTTTGGACCCACTACGTGTCATCAAATTTTCTCAGATGCTGCCAACGGGTTAAGCTCTGTGTAACTCTTAAAATTTTTAAAATAACGTTATTTTTTATAAAAGTAAAATGAATCCCATCATGAGGTCTAACATTTCATACAAAAAAAGCCCCTACTACTAAGAGGCAATAGATGAGAAACCTGACAAAAAATTAGTTATGACAGACTAAAAGTCGTATTGAAGACCATGGGAATTGGGCAAATCTAATAAAAAGTACTAGTTTACTAGTTAAAACTTGGAAATTATATGTGATAAAGAATCTGAAAAAAGTATTTATTATGAAACCATGTCTGTGTTGATGAGATCATTTTTATTTAATAAAAATAACACTATGAAACTATGCCAGACAAAGCAGAAAGAAAAATATACAGGAACCATACAAGGATCGAACCCTCAAGACTTTTTGATTGTCCTATTTGTCCAAGTCTACGTCTGTGATTAGTTTCGGGATTGACTGCTTTTCGACTCATATTTCTCTTCCTTTTTTTTGCCTTACGTACGTATTTGGCATTTGTGCTAGCTTTTTACATTATACATATTTATTTATTTTGACTTCCTTGTTTTCATTCATCTGCTAGCGGTAAGCGGGTGGTTGGATGGGAGCATCACCCTTGAATCATATACCTATGTTCGCATGGGTGTACGATCCGATAGTGATGTCGTTTCTTTCTCTTTACTAGCCTATCCTGCTTCTTTGGTTTTGTGATTGTATTTTTGACAGGGGATATTTTTTTTTTCCTGTAAACCTCTGCCTGTTTGTTCTTGGTTATTTATAATTTAGCTTATATTCTTTAGGTTATGATTTTGATTGACATTTGTACTATTTTGTTAGATTGCTTGTTTTTTTGTTTTCAGCGGTCTCTCATATAACCTCATTGTGTTGGAAGAGACCTAAAGAAAACAAACAGACAAACAGTCGCTAGCGGTAAAATCATCAATAACAAAAAAATGTCGCAATGGCCGTGAAATTCTTTAAAAACAGTTTTCGAAGGCATTTTAAGCAATTACATAATTTTTAAATACACGGACCTTGACATGAAAATTGGTATAACAAAGTAAGGTATGTTTGGTCAGTTGTTTTTAATGTTTGACAATGTTTATCACTTTTATGATTATGATGTTGTCTTTGCTCCATTTTTTTTTTTTTGTGTGTGTGTGTAATAACATTGCGCTATCATTTATTATTTTTTTGTGTTTGTGGTGTTGTCTTGTGAATTGTCAACTGACTCATCTACCAAAATATATCGAATAAAATAATATATTGACTACCCAGGGCGTTTTCTTTGTTTATTATTTCTACAAGCACTTGCGTTGGGTATAATATCTCTCAGTGGGTGGTTGGATGGGAGCATCACCCTTGAAATCAATACCTATGATGTTCGCATGGGGGGGGTTCGATCCGATAGTGATGTATTTCTTCTTCTCTTTACTAGCCTATCCTGCTTCTTTGGTTGTGATTGTATTTTTGACCCGGGGATATTTTTTTTTCTGTAAATTTTTCTGCCTGTTTGTTCTTGGTTATTTATAATTTAGCTTATGATATCTTTAGGTTATGATTTTGATTTACATTTGTACTATTTTTGTTAGATTGCTTGTTTTTTTTTTTTTCAGCGGTCTCTCATATAACCTCAATTGTGTTGGAAGAGACCTAAAGCAACAAACAAACAAATATATAATATCTCTCAAGGCGAGGAAATGTCCAATGGCCATTTCCAAAATTGATTCCTTCATCAGTCCCCCACCCTTGATATCTCTTCTATTCCCCCCGTGTCCCTTCCATTTCGGCTTTGTGGTCCTTGTTTTGGGATGGGACCATTTAATTTGGCTGGGTGGTGTTCCTTGCCTCCCATGTGGGAAGCAAAGAGAATTACAGGACTAGAGGGGCGACACACATGTAGGAAAACGTCTTCAAAAGTGGTAGTGAGAGGTCGAGCGCGCCATTTCATTTGTTTGAAACCAGGGACGGCTGTGCCATTTAATCTCTATATGAATGACTTTGACTGAGCTCGATTAACTTTGGTTTGTGGACGGAAAATAGAAAAAAAAGGCAAGGTTTATGATTGATAAACCAAATTAGACATATTAAAACTACACCCTTTTTTCTTGTACATTTTTAGACTTGGCTCCAATGATCGGGGTTTATATTAATAAAATTTAAGAAATATTATGAATAATTTATAACTCCCTTATTTGTGGGGCGATTTTGTCATTCGTGGTATCAGTTTTATTGATAAAGAGATAGGAACTTGAGAGTTGGTTTTTTCTTACGCGAAATTAAATTTAATTAAATTTTTTTCACTAAGAAAAAGTAGTTGGTAAATAAATTTGGTACACCTCTTTGATCTACCGCCACCGTCCATGCGTGTAGAAGTGTGGAATTTTCACCCTCGAGTATTACGCTATTGTTTTCGTAAGAATAAAACACCTTTTTGAGTAGGCCTAAAAGCTAAAATCTAAAAGGAAAAAAAAAAAATAATTTGAGGAATTTGAAAGGGCACATTGTTGAAATCAGCTTGAAAAAGAAGAACATTTGGTTTCTGATTTCAGAAAAATTGGTTGAAAGCCAACTGTTTTACGAATATTTTTGATTTTAAAAAATTGCTTTTGTTTATTTTAGCTTTTTTAAGCAACTTTTTTATTTATCGGCCGATTTTCTTGATTTTTATATATCATTCTTTATATCTTTAAGAGAAAGAGATCAGTGATATACTTGTTTGTTTCAAATGTAACTAGAACATAATTTGGCCTTTTTTACCTATCAACCGTGCCCGGATAATATATTCAGCACGTGGTGATTGTGACGCAACTTTTGCCATGAGCGTCTTCCAGTGTTTCACGATTGGTTCACTGGGTGGGGTTCCTGACCTCCCATAGTGGGCAGGGGGGTACATACTGGTGTCTTCTATCACCTTATAACTGTTTTTCAACATGCTTTCTGTCTTTTTTCTTGGAATGAGATTACTTGGTTTTATCCTGGCCCTGGCCGGAGTCCCTAGCTCGGAGGGAAACAGTCAAATGCATAGTTTATTGTTTTGGGAGATGATTTTTTTTCCTTGTAAATCATCTCTTCGTTATGTATTATTATAATTGTTTTTTTTAAATGTATAATGTAAGCATTTGAGTGTATTCCTCTTTGTTGGATTTTGTGCTTGTGTCCGGATGAGACTTAAAGGTGATCTCAAACTAAGTACATTGGTGGTATGCTTTTGGAAAATCTACATTTAATCCCTATTTATTTTTTCCTAGTTCCCCTACGTCTTACTTTTTCTTGGTGCTTTAATTTTTAATTCTAGAACTTTTTACTACCCCTATTTTCTTCCTTTTACTGGCTGATATAACCCTTAATGTGTTTGCAAGCGCCGTAAACCCTTAAAAAACAAAAAAAAAAAAAAAACAAAAAAAAAAACAACGATGGTTTTAGATCATTGTTGACGCAACATCGTTGAAACACTGGAAGACGCTTTATGGCATACATCAAAATGTAGGCTTATATCATCAAAGGATGCTACATGATTGACAGGCCATATAGGGAACTCATTATCTACTGCCCCATAAAAGAATATGAACAACGAGAGGTCGAGCGCCGCCATTTTCTTTTTTAAAGCAACCAGGGACGATTTTGCCCCCTAAAAAGTGTCTGTTGCCTGGTCTGCTCCCAGTAGTCTGTGGTGGGAAGGGAGACCTTACTGTGTCTTCTATCCCCCTATATATCTGTTTCCCAACTTGCTTTCGTCTTTCTGTTTTGGAATGAGAAATACTTGGTTTTTGTCCTGGTCCTGGCAAGATGCCCTGGCTGAGAGGGAAACAGTCAAATGTATAGTTACTTTTGGGAGATGATTTTTTTTCCCCCCGTAAATCATCTCTCTGTTATGTATTATTATTTTGTTTATTTTAAAGTATAATATAAGCATTTGGTGTATTTCCTCTTTGTTGATTTTGTGCTTGTGTCCGGATGAGACTTATAGGTGATCTCAAACTAAGTACTTTGGTGGTATGCTCCGAATCTACATCTGATCCCTATTTGTTCCCAGTTCCCCTATGTCTTACTTTTCTTGGGTGTTTTAAATTTGGGTAATTCTAGAACTTTTTACTATCCCATTTCTTTCCTTTTTACTGGCGCTGATATAACCTAAATGTGTTGCAAGCGCCTTTTAAAACGCCCAATTTCGTTCTTTCCATAGATGGGACGAAATTGCCCGTCACTCAGCTCTTTTTAAATTTTTTTAAGACGCCATTAAAAATGATCAGTTCTCACTAGATTATATCAATCGGGGACTACAACGTTCAAGTTCACATTAGTTTTTGTGGGTATGTTTGGTTGTTATATCCGGCTGGCGGATGATTTTGGCATTTTACCTCAAAGCATCAATATTGGACAAAGGAAAATATAAGATACGATCATTCTAAAATATTTTTATAACTTTTTAAAAATGTATTTATTTTATTATCTATATTTTGTTGGAATAAATATGTTCTATGGCGTAATAAAAATAATAAATAATAATAATAATAATAATAATAATAATAATAATAATAATATAATAATAATAATAAAAATTAATGCTAAATAAATAATAATAGTGATGATGATGATGATGATGATGATGATGATGTAAAGGTGATGATGAGATAATAAAAAGGAATGGGAACGTGAATTTAAAACTGAAGAAAAACTGTACATTACAACAACGAATATAATAATAAAAATAAAAAATAATAAATAAATAAAATATAATAATAAAAAATAATAATAATAATAATAATCAAGATTACTTTCTCCATTCTTTTTATTTAACAACTCATTAACACAATAGTCCCTGAGACAATATGACATTTTAAACAAAAAAAATATTGTGACACGTGAATTCATGTTTAAATTAATACATTTAAAACACAATTTAAAATTTTGTCGATATATTATCTACAGATATATGTGCTTTCCGATTATAAAACATAATTTTATTTAATGTAAAGAAAAACGCATATCTGTAAATTTTATTTATACTTCAACACCGAATCCGAAGGTAACTCCGGGGTAAAAAAATAATGTGGGAAAACAATGTGATATATATAAATAAATATATAAAAAATAAGGTCACCTCACATTTTTTTGGCCGATACAATTGTTTCGATGTCGTCGATCTCGTCAGTCGACAATTACCCGTAGTCTGCTTTTTCCTTTTAGTTGGTTCGATGTTGTTTTTTTATTTATTATTTTTATTTTCGTCCCTTTAATTCCGCTAATTATGTCTAAGGGGAAAATTTTCCCTTAGAAAGACTTAGCGGAAAAAATAAGGAGAAA
>NW_027625594.1:0-6897 GCF_034508935.2 Berghia stephanieae
TTTAAATTTTTTTTCCTTTTTCCCCCACCCCCCCCCCCCCCCCCCCCCCCCCCCCCCAAAAAAAAATGTCCTCACCCTTTTCTTTAAACCCCTCAACCCATAAAAAATTATTTTTGGGGAAATTTTAAGTCAAGCCTGTTTGCCGTTTGTCTGTAGGAGGTAAACTGGTGGGCTTTTGGCACCCAATTTGGTTTTTAATAAAAAGCAGTCTGATTTAAAAAACGATGTCAGGGCAGACGAATTGGGGTGTGGCAATGTTGGGATTCATCATGCTTCTAGATATTCTTTTTCTCCAATGGAGTAAAACCCTTTTCCAAAAGGACTAAAATTTTGGGCTACTCAGAACCGAGGTAAGTCTTCCATACAAAACCCAAAGCCCCAAAAAAATTTACAAAAAAGCAAAATTTAAAGATGAAAAAAAAAATTTACATCATATACAAAATTAAGACCAACTTTTTAGAAACCGGACAGTTTGTTTAGCAAGCTGATATTTCCCTGTAGAGCCCGTTCCAGCCAGGGCTTTGCCGTTTTCCCTCCGTCGCCTCCGGGTGATGACGTCATGGACACTTTTTGGGCCAGGCCAGAATGTTCCAACTCTTCTACGGATCCTTAAATTTACAAAAGATAAATTTGAAATTATTAAAAAAAAATAAAAAAATAAAAAAAAAAAAAAATGAGATTCCCATCTAAAATTTTTTTCCGAACTATAAGTCCACATTTTGAGAAAAAAAAAAAATTCAAATAGAAAATGTAAAAAAAAATTATTTTTAAAATCTATTCTGTTTTTTGATAGAAACTAAAACCAATTTGAAAATAATTCCAGTAAAATCGATATCTAAATGTTAAAAAAAAAAAAAACTAAAAACAAAAAAAAAGCTGAAAACAGGACTTTTCATTGTTTTTAAATCCAAACAAAAAAAAAGTTCATTTTCCCATCCTCCACCCCCCTTTGACCCCGCGAGATCCCAGAACCTGGAAACCTGCCCACCCCAAAAGCAGAGACTTTCTGCCCTGGAGTTTGCACCCGGGCATGGATTCCACTACCGAAAAAAAAATCAACTAATCATCATCATCAAAATCTTTTATTTTTAATATAATTTTTATTATTATTATTATTTATTATTATTATTTTATAATTATTATTTTATTATTTATTATTTTATTTTTTATTAATTAATTTTTTATCATATTTTATAAATTTTTTTATATCTTTACCATTTTAAATTTTCTTTTATTGCTTTTATTTTTATTACTATTAGTCATCTATGAAACTTTAAACCCCACCAAACAACATTACATATTTTCAAAACAAAATCAACCCAGTTCCGTTACCAAAAAATTTCCCCTATACTTTCCGAGGCCAAAAAATTTGTCCTAAATGTACCAGAAACCAGATCTCACTAAACTTTTCTCTTCGCTCTGAACATAGGAAAGAATAATTTTCTTTCTTTTATAAACATTCATAAAAAATACTTATCAATTAATAGGAATTTTTTGTAAAGTGGCTGTGAAAAAATCGCTGAATTTTTTAATATTTTTTTAAAGGGAATTCAGCCTATTTTTTTTTAAGTCTTTATCCCAAAAATAAAATACAAAAATGATAAAAAAGAGCAAAAAGATTGTGGGATTTGGCTAAATTTTACAAGTCTGAGAAAAAAATCCAACATCTCGGGATCAATCTGGGCCCTTTTGAGGAAGCGTGCTAATCATTCAACTCAGAGTCAGAACTGATTCCCCTGACAAAAGACCAATTTTAATGGGGGGTCCAATTTGAGAAGGCTTTTGCATTTGTTCATTGGGGAGGGGGTATATCTTACCTAGTATAGGTATATACACAACACCAAACTGCTTTCCGTGTACGGGTATCGGGGTGCTAACTGTACCCGAGGACATGGCCTCAGAAAACATCCTCACTTCTGTCCCATCCCCCAAACCCAAATCCGCTCTGAGGGGAAAAAAAAAAAAAAAATCCTAACAGATAAAAAAAATTTAAAAATACAAAAAAAAAATATACACTCAAAACTTTTTAAATACAGTTATACAAAATGTTACAAAAGATACTTGAATAGATTTTATCGTATTTACAATGCTTTTTCAACTCTTAAACGAGCATTATATTCAAAAAGTGATGGACAGGCCTATGTTGGTAACAAAAAGATATAATGAAAAAATGCCAAAACATAGAAATAAAAATTTTTTTTTTTTTTTTCGGGCGGGGGTGGGGTTTGAAAATGCGCCCCTTTTGTACACAAAACCCGCCTGGGAGGGGAGAGCGTGGCTCTACCGTGTGACTACCACGAACACAAAAATATTCGTTTCAAACCCAAAGCATTTTTAATCCCCTCCCCCACCCACTTCTGAATCCCCATTCGTTCACCACCATCGGAAGTAATTTTGACCACAGTTAACTTAATAGCCAATATTCTCATACAAACATATAACATAGAACGATTGAGACATTGAGTATGCTCCCGGTGTATGGGGTTAATTTTTAATTTAGAAAAATGAGTGGAGCGGACTTTTTGAAAAAACAAAATGAAGTGAGAGAAAAGTGCCCGAAGACAATAGAGAATAAAAAAAAATTTTTTTTTGCGGCGGGTGGGGTTTTGGGAACCTGCGACCTTATTGGGAGACAACTTCCCCCTGGCGGGGAAGCGTGGCTCTACCCCCGGGGAGCTTCCACGAACACAAAAATATCGTTTCAAACCCAAAGGTCATTTCTAGACCCTCCCTCTCACCCACTTCTTGAGACCCGGGGAAAAAAAAAATTTTTTTATTCCTATTTTCTTTGCCCAAATTTTCCCACTCCTTCAATCTTGTTGTTACCAACATAAATGCCTTTCTCCACTCAATTTTTTGAATTAAAAAAACACCCCATACACCAGCATACTCAATGCCAACGTTTCTATGTATATTTTGTGATGAAATATTGGCTATTAAGCTTAACTGCTGGTCAAAATTTCTTCGCTGGGGGTGAACGAATCGCGACTCAAAAGTGGTGAGAGAGGATCTAGAAATGACTTTGGGTTTGAAACAATATTTTTTGTGTTCGGGATAGCTCACACGGTAGCCACGCTCTCCCTGCCCGGGCGGAGTTTCGTACCAAAAGCGCAGGGTTAAACCCCCCCCACCGCCGCAAAAAAAATTTTTTTTTCTCTATTGTCTTCTGGCACTTTCTACTCACTCATATCTTGTTTTTTCCAACATAAGTCCTGCCCATCACTTTCGATTAAAAATTTTTACCCCATCACCGAGCAACTCAATGTCTCAATCGTTTTTTTATTTATATGTTTGTGATGAAATTTGGGTATTAACTTAACTCTGCAAAATTACTTTTGCGATGGGGGTGAACAAAACGGCGATCTCAAGAAGTGGGTGAGAGAGGGGCTAAAAAAACTTTTGGGTTTAAACAAAATATTTTGTGTTCGGGTAGCCACACGGGAAGCCCCCTCCCCCCCACCTGCCAGGCGATTTTTTCGTACCCAAAAAGGCGCAGGGTTTAAACCCCCCCACCCGCCGCGGAAAAAAAAATTTTTTTTTTTTCTATTGTCTTTTGGCACTTTTCTACTCACTTTTATACTTGTTTTTACCAACATAATGCCTGCTCCACTCCTTTTCTGAAATTAAAAATTCACCCCATACACCGGAGCTACCCCAAATTCTCAATCTTTTCTAGTTATTTTTGGTATGAGAATATTGGCATTAAGCTTAACTGCGGCAAAAAAACTTCGCGATGGTGGGAACGAATCGGGGGATCCAAAAGTGGTGAGAGAGGGGTCTAGAAATGACTTTGGGGGTTTAAAAAGAATATTTTTGTGCGGGGATAGCTCACACGGGAAGGGCCCCGCTCTCACCGCCAGGGGGAGTTGTCGTACCAATAAGGTCGCAGTTTAACCCCACCACCGCCGCAAAAAAAAAAATTTTTTTATTCCTATTGTCTTCTGGGCACTTTTCACTCACTCAAAACTTAGCATTTTATTGCCAATACCCACAAAATGTGCTCAAAAGCATTTTACAAGGGGTTGCGGGCCCAGACGTTTTTAAAAGCGCTATTAAAAAATTTTTTTCGAACAAGACAAGTGTTAACCCAGGTACTAATTTTACCACCTGAGTATGGTTGAGAAAGTAGTAAATAGCCTTTTCCGGGGGCTCAACATGCGCTAGCGAGGCTCGAACCCCAGGACCTTCGGGCCCAAAAAAGGGTGTCTATACTAGACCACATAGCCACCCCAATCTTTTTCCCCAGAAATAATGAAATAATTCTCACTTGGGTCCATATCGATACCGACGATACAGCGCAATCAGATGATGGCACCCCTATTTTTGCTGCCCAGGAAAGATTCCTTTAGTGGTTGAGAGCTTCTTTCCTGATCGACCACGGCCTAGTCTCTCCTCTGCTGCTTTGGAAACTTTGAACTTGAGACCTATAAAAGAAAATTTTTGGAGGTTTTATTTTTTTTTTTTTAAATTCTTTTTTTGTCCAAAAATTGAAATAATGCAGTTTGGTCAAATCATAAAAAATTATTACACATTTATTCCAAAGTAGGAAAAATTTTATCAATGACAACTACATATCTTTTCATGCTTAAAAGAAACCCAAATAAAACAAACCATTTTGATTTTAAAAAGCTACTTTTCAAAAATAAACCCGGGAAAACTTCCTAAAGATACAAAATTGTTGAAATAAATAACAAATTCAAACCCTTTTCCATCCCATAAAAAAAATCCAAAACAAAAAATTTAATATTGTTGGCTATTCAAAACTTAAAATGTTTCCCCTCTCCATAAATTCCAACCAGGACGACTTTATATTTACAAACAAATATTAATACAATCCAACTCAAAATCAACATACTTCAAAAAAACCACTACAAAATAAATATTTTAAAAGCTTTCGAGGGGGCCTCCAAATTCAATTTAGATGCATGCTAGTTACCATTTTGAGGGGGGCATTTCCGATAAAGCAAAGAGTTGATCAATAAAAATGATGTGGGGGGGTTTATTTACCCCTCCGCATCGACCAGATCTTGAGGAGGGAGGCCTTTCCCTAACTTTTTTTTTCAGCCGACGCCATCTATGAATGGTTGAAAAATTTGTAATCAACGTCATATGTGAAAAGTTGGGAGAGAAAGATAAAGAGAATAAATGGACTCATAAAAAAAGGGGAAAAAACACAAAACAAAAAACGTTTCGGCCTTTGAACCTTTTTCAAATAAACACGAAATAGTGAAAAGTTCTCTTGAAAATTGAAGAGATAATGCGTTAGAAAAAAAGGAATAATTAAGAAAAAAATAAGACAAAATTTTTGGGTTTTTCCCGTTGCAACAAAAAACGAAGAATGAAAACTAAAACGAATGAAGTTGAAAGAAAGACGTTAAATCATGATTAATAAATTTAAAAAAAAATTTTTTTTAAAGCCAATCTAAAAAAAAAGAAGGGGGAAAGTTTTAATGATTAGGCCTACAAAAAAACAAGAAGGGGAAACAAAAATTAAAGGATAACCCTAAACCAAAGACCGACCTAATGCCCTCTAGGGGTACAGCATTTTTTTCCTTTAATTTCTAAAGTTTTTAAAAACCTTGAAATTGGTAAAAGAGGGAAACACTTTACCTTTGTGCTTAATTTAAACATTGCATAAATTGATAAACTTTACTAACACAGGCCCCAAACCTAGCAGAAAATTTTAAAACGGGGGCCCAAAAAGAGTAATTTTTTAAAAAAAATCCTAAAAAACTTTCCAAATTTTTTACAAGAAAGCCCTACCAATTTCCTGTTGGAATTAAGTATGTTTTTATGTTTTATTGTTTTTGGGAAGAAGGGTTTTTTGACCAAAAACGTTCTGTTTTGGGTATTCGTTCTTTTTTGAACTGTTAAAATTTCATTTTTTTTTTATTTTTAACATAAGTTGCCCCACGCTGACCTCCAATCAAACCCACCTTCTTTTTGAATATCAAGACTCATCGGCCTACGGGGGCGGGACAACTCCGGCAAATCCAAATGAGAAAAAAGAACTCGGTCGGAACGGGGGCCAAAAAGTCCCCTGAAATCAACGAGATGGAGAAACGCCAACAAAATTAAGTAATAATTTTTAAACATTACTACTTACTTACTTATCCGACCCAGCGACCACCTAGCCTAGCCCTTCGGTCTTTTGCCAGACTAGAAATTAGACGCCTTTTGTAGTTGTTCCAGGTGAAATTTAATCATTGAAATGTAATAGTAATGTTTTTGAATTGGGATGAGCAAAAAAAAAAAAATTAAAAAAAAAAAAATACCCATGTGAACTAACCTGCCCCAAATGAGGGCCTTAAAGTCCTAAAAACCCAAAACTAAATTCAAAGATGGACAAAAAATAATTTACCCCCCCTTTCTCACTATGGGGTTAAAAAAAGAAAAAAGCCTTGGGAAAAAGAAAAAAGAAATAAAAAAAACAGAGATGTATTTTAAAAACCCTTTGGGAAAAATGGGCTTGCATTTTCATGAAGGCAAATAAAAATTAGTTAGGACGGTTAGAAACTATGGCAAAACAAATTGGGGGAGGAGGGAAATTAAGTTTCATGCATAAAAATTTAAATAGAAAAAATAATCTTACATTAAGTCTGATAAACCATTAACCTCACCACAACTAAGCACTAATATCAGGGGCTAAACAAGGGGCCAATTTTTTAAAAAAAGATTGTCAACCATTGAAATGCGTATTTACCAACCTATGCAATAAGTTTAAAGCTTTGTTAACTCCCCCGTAAATTCTTTTTTTACAATATCAAAAAAAAAAATTTAGCTTTTCATAAAACAGTATATCCAACAAAACGCTTTACATGGGGTTCCAAACCAACAGCAACACTTAACATTAGGATAACACAAGAAGCATGTTAACAATATTACGATTTTTTTTCG
>NW_027625595.1:0-6896 GCF_034508935.2 Berghia stephanieae
TTTTAATTTTTTTTTTTGGAGTTTAGTTTTGTTTTTTTGGTGCTTTTTTTTTTTGTTTCTCAGCTCTCTCATTAACCCAGGGGGGAAAACCAAAAAAACAAACAAACAAAAAAAAACCCCACCAAAAAAAAAAAAACCCCGTCTAGCAATAATATTTTTATCCCCAGTGAAACCCTGTCCAACAGCTGCTTATTTTTTTAAGATGTAACCCAAATGATCATAACCCCAATGTGTAAAGTAGACGTGCAGCCCCCCCTTTTAGGCGGAGGTAATATATCAAAAACTGTCAAATGGTGAAAACCCCTAAGGGCGATTTACAAGAGGTCAAAATTTATTAAAATAAAATTTTAGGACGAAGTAAAATTGAACCTAAGAAATTTTTTTTTTTTTCAAACCCCCAAATGGGTTAATTGTTTTTTTTTTTAAGCTAAAAATTTTAAAAATAAAAATTTTTGAAGCAAAAATTTCCCCCCCTAACCAAAACATTTGAAGTAAAACATTGTTGGCTAAAAATGTGAAGTTAAATTTTTTCTTACCAAAACATTTGGAAGGGTTTCATTTTTAGTTAAATTTTTTAGAAATACAAACTAATGACAAAATGTTTTGAAACAAAAAGTTTTTTTTGACAAAATAGTGCTGGTGAAAAAAAAAAAAAAAATAAAAATTAAAAGTTTTTTTTGGTCAAAATGAGTGAAGAAAAAAAATTTTTTTGAACCCCAAAAATTTTTTAAAAAATAAAATATGCGGGGTTAAAATGTTAAAAAGAATACTTTTTCTATCCAAAAAAAATTAGCAATGAAATGTTTTTTTTGACCAAAATTTTTTTGTAGAAAATATCTTGATAAAGTTTTTTTAATAAAATATTTTTAACAAAAAAATGTGAAGCAAAAATTTTCCGACCAAATTGTCTGAAATGGAGTTTTTCCCCAACAAAATGTGAAAGTAATAATGTTTGACCCAATTTAAAAGAAAAATTTTTTTTTTTTTCAAAAATTTTAGGAAATTAAATTTTCTGGTCAAAAAAGGTAAAGTAAAAGTTTTTTTGACCAAAATTAATATATTTATGACAACGGTTAGGGGATAGAATTTTCATTTTCTCCAAATTGTCATTTTTATCAAAAAAAATTGTATCAAATTTTTTCTAATCAAAAGGGGGAAGTAAAAGTTTTCTGGTTTTAAAAAAAATTTAGGGAAAGTTTGCCAGCAAAAAATGTAAAATGTTTTTGGCCAAATAAGAAAAAACAAATTTTTTGGGGGAACAAATTTGTTTTTGAATATTTTTTGACAAAAATTTTAGGAAAAAGTCAAAACCTGAATAAAGTTTTCATAAAAAAGTATTAACGAAATTTTCCAGCAAAATTTCGAATAACATTTTGTTGACTAAAAGGTAAAAGGAACTTTTTTTTTGACCCAAAAAAAGTGAGAAAATAAAATGTTTTTCACTAGAACTTTTATAAGGTAAATGAAACTTTTTTTTGTTGACAAAAAAGTGTGCATAAATGTTTTTCTGAAAGTTTTGATCTAAATTATTGAAACCGTTACAAAAATAAAAACTTTTCCCCTGCTTTTGCTTTTTTAGGCCCTTTTCGGGATTTGACAAGGCAGAAAGTTTTTAATTTTCAAAGTGCTGCTACTTACCCCCGCAGAATTAAACCCTCGACCAGAGTAGGGAACATAGAGTATAAAATGGTGATCAAAAATTATTAAAAACGAAGCAGTATGTTTACAATTGTTGTAGAGGTGCGAGTGGATACGACACCCAAAGTTTTTCCCTAATTTTCAAATTTTTTTTTTTGTTACCCATTAAAGTAAACGTTTTTAGTTCCTTCTAAAAATTATCAATGACATGATTAATGTCGACCCCCACAAGGTTTTTGAAAAAACCTTTGTTCTTCTCCCGGCAGGGCCCAAAAATTGCCTCACTACGGGTCGTGCGGGAATCCTTGAACAGACATTCAAACCCTAGTTCAACCTTTTTCCAAAAAAAAAATACCCCTTAAAAAACCCAAAAAGGGTTTTTTTTGGAAAAGGGTTATTCAAAACCTGCTTTAAAAAGTTCAATCCTCTTTGTTTTAAATTTTTTTAGCCCCAAAAAGGGGCGATGGATTCATTCGTGTTTAGAAAAACCAAAAACCAAAATCAAACCAAAAAAACCCAAGCCAAATGTCAACAAAAGTTAAAAAGGGGGGTATGAAATAGAAATTTCACCAAAACGGGTAAGATTCGAATATTTCCAATAAAAAAAAACGTTTACCAAACCTGCATTTGAATTTCACCCTCTCTTTTACACTGTTATGCTCCAAAGGTCGCTTGAATTACTTAGTAGTTTAGTAAACCCCAAAACCAAAAAACCAAACCCAAAAAAAAAAAAAAGGTAATAAAGTGCTTGAGTCGACCAAAAAGAGTGAAAAATAAAAATTTTCTCGCCAAATACAGGAAACAAAAACGATCTGAAAAAAAATACAAAAATGGAAGTTTTCAACAATTTTCGTGTGAAATAAAAAAAATTTGTGAAATAGAAATTTTTAAGTTGGGGTTTAAAATTTTTGGCAAAATTTTGAATAAGGTGTTCTGTTCAAAATCAGAAATTTTAGTTTTTAATGAAAAAAAAATTTTAATGAAATGAAAGGTGCACACGAAAAAGTAGAGAAAAAAATTTGATAAAATGTTTTTAAAAGAAAATTTTTTTAGGATAAAATTTTATGGGGTTAAAATTTTTTTATCTGAATAATAATATAAATAACGTTTATAGAAATTTTATTGAACTAGCTTTTTGTTGTTGCTTTTTTTTTTCCTAAAGGTGGAAGGGAAAAATTTTTTTTTGGGGCCCAAAAAAAAAAAATTTTTTGAAAGTAAAAGCAAAAGTTTTTCTGGCCCAAATTGTGTACAAAAAAAAATTTCCGGGCCCAAAAATTGAGGGAAAAAAAATTTTGTCCATATAATGTATTAAAACGTTATCTTTCTGGTAAAAAGTAGGGAAGTAAGGGTTTTTCCCGGGGTTTTAAAACACATAAATTTAAAAAATTTTGCTTGAAAAAAGGGTGTACAATAAAATTTTTCGGGGCCTAAGTTTTATAAAGAAAACATTTTTCTGGATAAAATGAAACGTGTAGCGGTTTTCAGGCCAAAAGGGTTGGGGAATTTAAAAGCTTCTTAGCCCGAAATGTTTTAGGGAAAAATTTATCAGTAAAAAAAACCTGTGAAATAAAAATTTTGGGTAAAAATTTAGGAAAAAAAATTTTTTTTTACCCAAAAAACGTTTGAAATGAAAGATTTTTTTTTTTACCAAAATTGTTATATTTAGAAATTTTTTGTATGAAAAAATCAATTTTTTGTTGTGTGGGGTTTTGGGTGTGTGTGTGTGTTTTTCCCCCAAAAAAATTATAAAAATGCTTGTTCTCGTCCTCAACGCAAAACAATTTCTTGCCCAAAATTATAAAAAAAAACTGTTTTCAACCCAAAATATAAAAATTAAAAGTTTTCTGCCCAAAGGGTAGTTTATTTGAAGTAAAAATTTTTTTGGGTTTCAAATAAATTGAAGTAAAATTTTTTGGGCCCAAAATATATTTGAAATGAAAATTTTCCCGGGGGTCGATTATGTGAGAAAAAAGTTTTTTTGTCAATATGTTTTTTGAAATTTTTTGATGACAAGATTAAGGGGTTTTTTTTTTTTTTTACCCAAATTTATGAAAAGAAAGTTTTCAAACCCAAAAAGGGCGAAGGAAATCTTTTTCTGGTAAAATTCGTTAACATCATTTTTCTGACCAAACTGTTTGATTATGAAAGTTTTTAGTCAAAAAAATTTCAATTCAAAAATTTGTTTTGGGTTTTTTTTTTATTTATTCTTTTTTTTTTTTTTGGGTGTTTCTTTCGAAATTTTTTATTATTTAAAATTTTATTTTTCATTTGTTTTTTGTTTTGTTTTGATTTTTCTTTTTTTCCCAAAAAACATAAAAATAAAAGGGGAGCTGGGCAAAATGTAGACTTCCAACGATTTTTGACCAGTAACTTTTACTTTATGATTTTGGGACAAAAGAAAAAAACAAAACAAAACAAAAAAAAAAAATGAAAAATAAATATATAAATGATAAATATTTCGAAAGAAACAGCCAAAAAAAAAAGGGAAAAAAATAATAAAAAAAACCCAAAAAAATTTGAAATTTAAATATTTTGACTAGAAAACCCTTTTATATCAAAAAGTTTGGTCGGAAAACTGATTTTTATACGATTTGACCAGAAAAAAAATTTTTCTTCGGCCCTTTTTGGGGGTTAAAAAAACTTTTTTTCTTTTAAAATTTTGGGTAAAAAAAAAAAAAAAAACATTAAATTTTTGTCATCCAAAAAATTAAATAAAAAACATATTGACAAGAAAAAAAATTTATCTCACTTTTATCGACCGGAAAACTTTTATTTCATATTTATTTTGGGAGGAAAAAATTTTACTTCAATTTTTTTTGACCAAAAATTATTACTTCAAGTATTACATTGGTCAGGGGAAAAAATTTCAATTTATATATTTTGGCCCTTTTAAAAAAAGTTAATTTATAATTTGACAAGAAATTGTTTTGCGTTTTGGGGGCGAGAAACGGGGATTTTTTTAATTTTTTTGGGGAAACACCAAACACACAACACAACCCCACCACACACACACAAAACATTGATTTTATCCTTTGCAAAAAAATTTTTACATACACCCTTTTGGTAAAAAAAAAAATTTTAAAATTTTTACTTTTTTGGGTAGAAAAAAATTTAAATTTCCCAAAATTTTTTTCCCCAAAAATTTTTTTTTCAAAAGGGTTTTTTTAATGATATTTTACATAACCATTTGGGCTATGAACTTTAACTTTCACCATTTTTGGCCTAAAAAACCCGCTATTGTACATTTTTTATCCAAAAAAAATGTTACTTTATTATTTTTTACCCCAAAAAAACTTTTATTGTACAAAATTTTTTGCAAGCAAAACTTTTAAATTTCATGTGTTTTAAACCCCAAAAAACCCCTTTTTATTAAAATACATTTGAAAAAGAAAAACGTTCTACATATTGGACGAAAATTTTATTTCTAAAATTTTTGGCCCGGGGGAAATTTTTTTTACACAATTTGGCAAAAAAAACTTTTGCTTTTACTTCAATTTTTTTTTTTTTTGGCCCAAAACTTTTTCTTCACACATTAGGAAAAAAAAAAAGCAACAAAAAAAAAAAGCTAGTTCAAAAAATTTAGTTTAAAAAAGTTATGTATAATATATTATTAGAATAAAATATTAGCCTTAAAATTTTATCCTAAAAAAATTTTTTCATTTCAAACATTTTGATGAAATTTTTTTTTTCTCATACATTTTAGCGTGTGAAAACCCCTTATTTCATTAATTCTTTTTATTATAAACTAAATTTCATAGATTTTGAACAGAAACCTTATTTCAAAAAATTTTGACCCGAAAATTTAAACTCCAACCCTTTTTAATTTTAGTCACGAAATTTTACTTCCCGTAATGGTTTTTGAAAAAAATTTCCATTTTGGGATTTTTTTCAGATCGCTTTTGTTTTTCCTGTATTTGGCGAGAAAATTTTTACTTCAATCATTTTGGGGCGCCCCTCAAGCCTTTTTTTCCTAATTTTATCTTTTTGGGTTGGTTTTTTTTGGGTTTTGGGTTTACTAAAAAAAGTAATTCAAGCGCCCCTTTGGGCTAAAAACATGTCAAGAGGGGGGTTTTTAAAATTAAAAATGCAGGTTTTTGGGTAAACGTTTTTTCTTGGAAATAGTTCGAATCTTACACGTTTTGGTGAAATTTTTTTTTCATACCCCCTTATTTATCTTTTGGGTAAAAATGAGCTTGGTTTTGGTTTTTTGATTTTGGTTTTTTTTGGGTTTTTATAAACACGAAGTTTTCATCGATTTTTTGGAGCTAAAAAAAGTGAAAAAGAGGATTGAATTTAAAAAAGCGGTTTTTTGAAAAACCCCTTTCCAAAACCATTTAGGTTTTGTAAGGATTTTTTTTTTTTTTGGAAATATTTTTGAACTGGGGGGTTTGAATGTCTTTTCAAGGAATCCGCAGACTGTATTGAGGCTATTTGGTCCCCTGCCGGGAGAAGAAAAAGGTTTATCAAAACCCTTTTGTGGGATCGACATTAATAAGTCATGATAATTTTTAGAAGGAGATAAAAAACGTTTTATTTTAAGGGTAAAAAAATAAAATTTAAAATTTTTGGCAAAACTTTTGGGTGTCGTAGACATCGCACCTCTACAACAATTGTAAAATATCGTTTGTCTGTAATAATATAGGATCACCCGTATATTGCTATGCTCTACTCTTGATGGTAAATTCTGAGGGTAAGTAGTCAGCACTTTAAAACAAAATTTCGCCCTTTGTCAAATCCTCGAGAAGGCCCCCCAAAAAGCGAAAGACAGGGAAAAAATTTTTTATTTGTAACGGTTTCTATTTTTTGATAAATACATTTACAGAAAAAACTATTACGCACATTTTTTTCACAAAAAAAAGTTTCATTTACCAGAAGCTAGTAGAAAAAAATTTTATTTTCTACATTTTGGGCAGAAAAAAAATTTTAAATTTTCTTTTTTAGTCAGACAAAAGTTACTTCGCAAAATTTTGCCCGGAAATTTTTTAATACGTTTTTTCCTGAAAAACTTTTTTTTTCAGTGGTTTTTTCGTTCCCAATTTGTCAAAAGAAAAATTTTAAATACAAAAAAGTTGAACCCCCCAAAAAAATTGTTTTACTTCATATATTTGGGCCGAAAAAATTCATACATTTTTTCTGCAAAAAAGTTCTACAAATTTTTTTCCAGAAAACTTTTTACTTCACCATTTTGATTAGAAAAAATTAAATTTGATACAATTTTTTTTATAGAATGACAATTTGGGAGAAATTTATTCTGATCT
>NW_027625596.1:0-6896 GCF_034508935.2 Berghia stephanieae
CCTTTTTCTTTTTCTTTTCCTTCCTCCCTCCATACCAAGATCTTTTATAACCAAGGCTTAAATTTTTAAGTGGCGCACCCGATATGATGATACTGGTGTCCGAATCCAATGCTGCGCATCAAGATGAAATCCGTCAGTCGATCCATTGATGTAGAGATAAATATATTAAACTTCAAAAACGAAAAAGAAATTATTGTTGAGTTCAGGTTTTATTGAGGAACCTTAAAGTGATAGTAGAGGTAATAGTAGTAGTAATAGTAAAGTAGTGGTAGCAGTATTAGTAGTCGCAAAAGTAGTCATATAGAAGTGAGTTGTAGTAATAGCAGTAGCAGTAGTAGTACAAGCAATAGTAATAATAATAATATAATAATAATAATAATAATAATAGTAGTAATAGTAGTAGTGGTAGTAGTAGTAGTAGTAGTAGTAGTAGTAGTAGTAGTAGTAGTAGTAGTAGTAGTAGTAGTAGTAGTAGTAGTAGTAGTAGTAGCAGTAGTAGCAGTAGAATTAGTAGTAGCAGTAGTCGATCTACAACATCCTCTCCATTGCCTTGCCCTGATCACTCTCGCTTTGCCCTCCCTCGTTTAAAAAAAATAATTAATTTTAAAAATCATTCTTGATTTTCTCTACTCCCTTCTTTGCTACTTCATTTCTTCCGTCCTCAAGTTCCTTCCATTCTCGGACAAGCTACTTTCACAAATAAATCAATTTTCTTTCTTTCAAATATTATCCACAACATCACTGCTATAATGGGTATCGTCTAAGAACGTCTTGTTTTACCATATCATTAAAACCATCCCTTTCAATATAATCACCCTTCCTTTCGCTAACTATTACCTACCCAGCGATCAAGTTCACTAACAAGAACCTTACAACACGTCATTCTTCCATACTCATGAATCGCTTTGCGTCACTGCTCACTGTCAGAAAACGACATATCAAAAGGCCAAGCCCCTTGACTTGAGGTATCGATCGCGACAATGTACGCATCAAACACCAGAGATGGCACGTCGTTCCAGCCCAACGACCACCGCTTTATAGCAGTGATTACTTCAATAGCCTACGCCACATGAATGTCACAATACTAGATGACTCGTCTGACAAACCGGAAATTGCCTTTTCCGACACAATGAGGTAAACAACGGAAGCCTTGTTGATTATCACTTCAACATCTCAATCATCTCTGACTTTCTATTTGTTTTTGTTTCTTTTATTGGTATTTCTGCCTAAAAATGATGACGGTTAATGGAGAATTCCATTTATTCTCAATTACTGCTCTGACTGCTAGACCTGTTTTACACATATATCAAATGCTAGCATTGTAGTTGACTGGTTCAATGGATTCAGCGTTGAGCGTTTTCACACTGTCAATTTTCCTCCTATCTTTCATCGGCTTCCGGTAACAACATGCACATCTATATAAACTAGATTGATGGTCGACCCACAATAATTCAATCTCATTGAATTACCATGTCTAACCAGTTCGAAGTAAAAATTATGTACAACATTTTCTTTATTCCAACTTCATAATTAAGAACAGTTTCTTTCCCAAGACATGCGTTTCTGTATATATATTATGTAAAATTCTCATAGTTACCGTATATAGCATTCGCTTAGTATTAACTTATCTACTAATTGCGCTTTAACATTCGTTGTTTATTCACCCAGCTAGCGCTCTTCGAAACTGGTCCTCAACAGTCTTCATCTAAGTATCTCATTTACAGGTGAGTCGTGTTAGCTCGCATGAGTAGAGTTTTTACTCAACACCGAGGCTCGGGTTTTCTGGTCATTATCATGGATGCAATACAACCAGTTTGTTGCAGCTTGAACATTTTGCAAGGTAAAAAATGGCTACAAAGGCTTTTTGAATATATATTAAAATGACAAGAGACATTAGCATATTGGCACACATTCAACCCTAGACAAGCTAGAGTGAAAGTTAAAAGACATTTTCCCATGTAAAACAGTTTCATAATAACAGAAATCTATTAATGAAAACTAACCGTAAACGCGACCTGAAAAATTGGCGGATGCATTAATACCAAGGCACTGGTCTGAATCTCATGAGTCCCTGAAGTTCTCCAGTTGAACAAAAGTTCATACAAGAAACCCACCGTGCAGTGACAAAGTGCCTTTTAGATTTCAGACAAAAGTCTCAGGATTACTACTTTTGACAAGTTTGGGTAATCTTCAATAATCTTCAACAAAATAAATGTTTTCTGACTAAAAATGGCCGAAGTCATGCGAATCCGATTTTTTTTCATACAGTCCAAGTAGACTGTTTTTCGTCTTTTTTATACTGGCTGTTTTTATTGTATCCGTTATAGTATATTTATTGAAATCTGAGTAAGTGTGTTTTGATTTGAACGCAAGACTAGTCGAGTAAAATAGCTTCACTCCCGCCAAACCTCTGTTTACTTTGTTTTATGCGGCATCCCCAGTCCGTTTTCTGCGAATGAATACATGAGACAGGGGCGGTAAAATTTCTCATATTAAAGTCTTTATAGGGATCAAACCACATTATTATCATTGAAAAGCAAATGTTTGATCACTGCATCAAAGACTCTCTCCCAGAGGAGTATTCTATGTTCTACTCATAATATTTATTATTGCCGCCAACGTTGTTGCATTATTCCTTGACAATTTCATTATCTAAACCGAGTCATAAGTTGAAGAGCTCCAAATGTCAAGGTAGAAATCGAAGAGACTTCACTATGCGCATCACTATGGGGAAGCCAATCACAACGTTGTCGTACTTTGACAAAAACCCATTTCTTTTCATTTTGGCAATAAACAGTCATTCAATGTTGATCAAATAAATGATCATCCGCCTGTCAAAAGTTTTAATCTGACACTTCTTTTGAATTTTGACAAATCGAGGGTCACTTAAACCGTTCGATATTAGAAGTAAAAGTTTTCTGACCAAAATTTAAGAAAAGTATTTTGTCACAATGTATCAGAACTTACTGTGTGCAAGTGAAAAAATTAATCAGCCTTTCAAACACTAGGTAAAAACGACGTAAAATGCAAATAAATGATTCGAAAACATCTCAGGAAAAAGAAAAACCCAACTTAAATTACTTTTAAAGAAGAAAAAAATTGCCATAACTATAATTTATAAAATTGAATTTTAATAGTGGTGTAACGATTAATTGCTCACCATGGTAAGTTTTTATTACTAGAATGATAATGTTTTTTGAGATACGTCGTATAAGATTAGCATATTATTACAACAACACTCTATCAAGTATCAGTAGCATGTATTATTGTAAGGCATTTTAGATCAATTTACCAGCGAGTTTTTCGAAATAACATTCCAAGACGCCAAGGTTATTTATCATCGTAAACAAGCCGGGGAAATTCATTAGTATTTTTCGATTGTCTTTTTCGACTATAGCTCGATGGTAGTGGTATTTACCTCATCAATAGAAAATAATATTTGTATATAATATTTTACAATAGCATCTCATTACTTGTAATTATTATGTTCAAGGGGATTGGTTTTCAACGGAAAAACGATGGAGGAATAACATTTAATATTGGCGGGTTAGCCTTTTTTACAGTTAAAACTCACCCCGGACCATAAACTGATTTTTAAAACCCCCAGGATCAAATATTGAAAGGAGATAATACACACTTTTGCAGTGTGTCTTTATAATTCAAATATAATTCAATTATGTTAAAAATATGAAAGAACCAATTTCATTGAGTTTCCAGTTTCACACACACACACAAAACACACATACACACACATACATACATCACACACAGGCATATATATATATAATATATATTTATATTTACATAACTATATATATTGTGAAATATATATGTATATAATTTAATATATTATATATATATTATGAATAAAAAATTATATATATATTATATATATATATATATATATATATTTTATATCCACTAAACCTCTAAAAGCGCTTTTCATGGGTCTTAACAAACAGAAAACATATAGAACAAGACTGAAGCCCGATAAGCGATATACATTTCTTTCTTTGTTTTTTTTAGGACAAAGACAACGTTACTTTGGCCAGGTATCATTTTCCCCTTGAGTATGGTGAGAGAATGTGAGTAAAGAGCTCGCTGAGGGGCCCCAAATATGCGGCGCTCAGAGCGGGACTCTAACCCTGGACCATCCGGTCCCAAAAGGGAATTGTCATTCAACTAGACCATAGTACATCATTAAATACAACCGTAAGCTATTTTTTATGGCATTTGACTAAATTGGTTAAAACTTTCAAACCTTATTGTAGTGCAATGTTATCACAATCATGGAAAGATGTACATTAATTGTATCATACACCCACATGAGAAAAAATAGACCATTTCATTGACAAATATCATAATTTTTATTGTTATTTATCTAAAAATAGGGTTTAGTTAGAGGAAACCCACACCCCCCCCAAAAAACAGCCTGCCAAGAAAACAAGAAAAAAAACCCCCCCCCTATCCCCCCCCCCCCCCCCGAAATCAGATTAATAATGAATAAATATTGATGACAGCTTATATTTAGACTAGAAAATAAGTTTCTCTCACTCTGAACCCAGAAGATCATTTTCATAAGGTATGTATCCAGTCCTCCGGAAGAGAGGTTTTATACTTCCAATGAGATTTGAACCAGATTTTTAATAGATAGTTTTGAAGTTGACGTCACTTGGTCTTTGTTATTGTTTTTTGTCATCCGTGTTTAAGAGTACTTCTCACCAAACTGTATTAACCAGACTATAAACGTTCAAGGTTACACAGAGTTTTGTTTTGTTGGTCCGTTTAACTTCCGGATTGCAATGTTGTGGCTTTATAGCTAAATGCATACTATCTTTATCACAAAAAGATAGTATGCGCTTGGCTAAGAAGCTCATAACATTGCCATCCGGAAGTATAACGGACCCAAAACACAAAAACTGTGTGTATCCATGACGTTTATAGTAGGTTTAAAACAGTTCAGTGAGCATTACTCATAAACCGGTTTATTAGTAATGTTCATGAACTGTATTAACTGACTATAAACGTTCATGGATACACACGTTTTGTGTGTTTGGGCCGTTATACTTCCGGATGGCAATGTTATGAGCTTCTAAGCCCAAACGCATACTATATATATATATATATAATTTTATATATAATAATTTTATATATATATATATTTTTATATATATTTTTGAATCGTGTTTTCCCTACAAATATGTTTCGAATAGTGCTCGACATGTGCAATGGAGCGAATTATTATTTTAATATTTTTACCACAATGTTGGAGTCATGACTCAACATTGTAGTAAATATTAAATATAATATATATATATATTTTATATATATATTATATTATTTTATATATAGGTGTCCAGAAGCAATAAGAATGTAGTTTACGGAGAAACGGCTAGCGCAGGATCTTAGTGAAAATAAAGGAAATAATTATTTTTTATATATATTGAATCGTGTTCCATACCCAAATATGTTACGAATAGTGCTCGACATGTAGCAATGGAGCGAAATTATTATTTTAATATTTACCACAATGTTGGAGTCCTGACTCCAACTTGTAGTAAATATTAAATAATATATATATATATATATATATAGGTGTCCCCGAAGCAATAAGAATGTAGTTTACGGGAGAAACGGCTAAGCGCAGGATCTTAGTGAAATTAAAGAGAAAATAATTTAAGTCTCGAAAACGAGAACTCGAAACATGACTTAAAACAAATTTTAACATTTAAAAAAGATACATAACATGGATTTCAATTGTCCACCATTTTGTGTGATCAGTACTTTATATGGGTTTATAACATAGTATTGATACAGATAATAGTGTCTGCTGTTGTATTTATATTTAACTTCTCGATTAAAAACTACAAATTTTGATAAACAGAAAAAAAAAATACAACAGAACAAAATTGGAAAAGAAATTTCGGCGTGACTGACACGTTACAGACAGCAGAGGTTAAAAACGATTTGATTTTACAAAATATTTATAATATAAATTTCGTTTTTAATAACCAAAAAGTTGATTGCGCTGCCAGGTTTTTTTTTTTGGATTTAATATTCCTTATTTCATAAGATTTGAAAATAGAGAGATTAAGGTTTATATACATTCAGTTTGTGTAACATGCATAGACACACGCGCACCACTTATAGATAGTTTGAAGTTGACGTCAATCAGATCTTTGTTTTTGTTTTTTTTCCATCCGCGTTTATGAGTAATTCTCACTAACCTGTTATTAACCTGTCAATAGATAGTATGCGCTTGGCTTAGAAATTCATAACATTGCATCCGGGAAATATAACGGACAACACACAAAACTGTGGTATCCATGAAAGGGTTTTTAGTCGGGTTAATACAGTTCAGTGAGTATTACTCATAAACGCGGATGGCAAAAAACAATAACAAGACCAGAGTGACGTCATCTTCGAACTATCTATAAACGTCCCTGGTTGCACACAGTTTTGTGTGTTTGGTTTGTTATATTTCCAGATGGCAATGTTTGAGCTTCTTTGCAACACATACTATCTATACCTAATCGTTTTAAAACAGGGTAAATATTACCCCAAATTCTTTACCACATAGTATTAAGTAATAGATTCTCGTATGTGTATTTGAAATGCTTTTATATGTTATTCATGACATTCTTGTATTTTAATCAAATTTTATAAATTAACAAGTTGGCGATAAGGAAAAGGACGATATGAAAGAATTGGGCCTGGAGGAAGAGATACTCTGAACCCAGAGGCATGGAGATATGGCATTCATATGACAACCCTGCAATTGGATTCAATAGTCTGATGTCAGGTCGCCCAGGAACGGCGGCAGCTTGGTTCTTTAAAAAAAGAAAATAGGTAATTTTTATTCTTATGTGGCTAGAACTTTTTTTATTGTATGTGAT
>NW_027625597.1:0-6890 GCF_034508935.2 Berghia stephanieae
AAAGAAGAAAAAAAGAAAAGAAGAAAAGAAAAAGAAAAGAAAAAGAAAAAGAAGAAGAAAAGAAGAAGAAAAGAAGAAAAGAAGAAAAAAGGGAAAAGAAAAAAAGAAAAAGAAGGAAGAAGAAAAAGAAAAAAGGGGAAAAGAAGAAAGAAAAGAAAAAAAAAAGAAAAAAAAAAGAGAAAAGAAAAAAAAGAAAAGAAAAAAAGAAAAAAAGAAGAAGAAAAGAAAAGAAGAAAAGAAGAAGAAAAAAAGAAAAAAAAAGAAAAAAAAGAAGAAGAAAAAAAGAAGAAGAAGAAGAAAAAAAAGAAAAAAAAGAAAAAAAAAAGAAAAAAGAAGTCCAGTTTTCAGGTCTTTTGTTTCTGGACATGACCTCGATTTCTTTATCAAAAATGTTTTTCAATATTGCAACTTAATACTATTAAAATAAAGGCCTTTTTTTCGAATTAGGTGTAGGGGTAAATCAAAAAAAATTTGTAAATTTAATCTATTTTTTAAAAATATTTGAATGAAAAAAATTTTCCCTTAACTCTTATAAAAAAAATAAAAATCATTATGTTAAGTTCTATTGACATATAAACATACTCCTGACCAGTTTCTTATTTTATTGTAATTTTGTTGAACTACAGTTTATGATAATATATTTGGAATAACAGAGAGAGGAGCAGTTATTACACAGTTAATCTCGCTTTCATATATTCAGTCACCATTATTTTCCTTATGAGGGCAACCATTTTAGTGGGCAAGTTACGTGATCGGAAAACATTGTGATACATATGTGTCTTTGAGCTCGTTATTTCAAATTTATGAATTTATCACGTACATGATTGTAAAATTACACTTCAAATGATAGAAATGACATTTTTCAGTTGTTTACTTAATTTTGCTCTATCTTTTACATATTTACAGTTGATTCATCAGGACAGAATAATTTCAAAATGAAACAAATTAAATAGTTCATTAACAGTTTTGTGTGACAACGAAACGAAACAAATAATAATATCTATTATATTTGACTGTAAAATTTATTAATATAGGCGTAGCAGGTAAACAGACAAATTATACTTGATTTCGTTTTTTTTTTTTACTGATATCCCTTACCTCTCCATCTGTATCGTTTTGTTTTGTTTCCAACATATTCAGACAATCATGTAAATCATCCCATTTCCTCCAATCGCATGTTGATACAACCCGAAACTATGTCTCGAGTTTTTACATCGATTTCCAAGTCGTGTTCCTCGCGTGACCATTCACGATAAATTAGTTACTTTATACATTCTATAATATCAATTAATGTGCGATATCAGCATTCCCACTAGCTCAAGGGGGTCGTTTACCCTGCTAGTAGTGACGCACCCACACGGCCATAATGCCGTGTTCTTGTAAATAGATTGACTCTGGGTTCCAAAACCACAACCTGCTTATGGCACGAATCGCAATTAATGGAGCCACTGAAGGCATTGATTTACTTATTGACCTTTCCTGCTTTTCATTTGAATAGCCAGGCTGTGCAAAAGTGCACAAACAATTATCCGTTACCTTGAATGTGTGATATGTCAAAGTAAATAAGTAAAATAAATATAGATACATGAACAAATAAGTAAAAATAGATAAATCAATCAATCAATCAATAAAGAAACAAACAATAAATAAATACATAAATGGATAAATAACTACATAAATAAATATATAAACAAATAGTATGTTTGACTATGTTTCTCATCGCATTGAGCAGATCAAAACGATACATTCTTTTTCATGTTGCAAAACGGCCCACTCAAACCCGTTTTCATGGCCTTGGCTAATTCTATTAATCCGATACACGAAGTTGGAGCCACTTGCTATGGGTGTAACATAATATAACTCTGTAATGTAATTAGGTTTGTTAACACAATCCCGTCAGCCAACTCTTATTCAATATTAGCTTTCCATAATTCTTATCTTTGGCACAAGATGGACACATCTGCTGATTTTGAAGGTATAGTGTGACGTATGGGCTTGCCAATATGAACAATTAAAATATAACACAAGTGTATCAGCGGCCTTCGTCCTTATTGATAATGGTGCTAAATCGCGTGACACAAAACAAAGACGGTTTTTAGAGATAAATTTGCAGGACATGGGAAAATTGAAACAAATTTTGAAATATTTATAGATCTTTTGGAAGGAGTGAGTGGGCACAATTGGCAATGTTGAAAAGACATTTTAGATTTTATATTACTTACTGTAGAATATTGTTCCTATTTTTTATGACAACAAAGGAAAACGTGTAACCGGAATACAAACAAAACATGATTTTGAACGGTTCTTGACGACGTGTTCTTGTATAATGTGCACATCGATACTTGGCAATGTGCTCCTTGCAATTCGATTATTGTCTGATCAACTAACCTCTAAACCATAATATACTGATTGGGGCATTTCTTATTAAGATAATGATATAACGCGAAGTGAAAGACAATGTTAAAGATACCTCTATTGTGAAATAGGCTTAGCTCTCTTTGCACAAATACTAATAATAATATAAAAATAATAATAATAATAATAATAATAATAATAATAATAATAATAATAATAAAATAATAATAATAATAATAATAATAATTTAAAATAATAATAATAATACTCGTGGTTTAAGGCATAATAACGTTTCTACATTACACATTGCATTGCAAATAATGGAGGCTTCCTTATATTTCAACGCTATGGAGGCCTATGGTGTAGAATATCAGCTCACAACTTCCTATTTATATATTCGTTGAACTGATGGTACACATTCCTCATTGTTGGCTTTGCTACATCCGCGTGCATTTATCGAGGCAATACTATTCCTACGTAATGAAAATAATGGGAAATTAAAGATTTTACAAAAGAAGCAAATAAACTATTAAATTTCTATGTTTAGAAAAGGAGGGATTGTCGAGACCCATGCGGCCAATAGTCACTGTTAACCCCGTTTCCATACAGCAAGAATGGGTCGCCTCTGGATAGAGCAACACTGGTTACAGCAAAGTGAATTCCACCAAATTTAAATTTATCTTAATAGTTGGATGAAAAGGGGGAGGGGCGTCCGATATATTGCGGGTTTGAACCAATGTAATTTGTTAATCATGTCTAGTCTACGCTTTACGTAATTAAGCTACTGAACCTTTTGAACATGCTCCAGACTATTATCATTTAATCAATACAACACAATGACTACTTACCCCGTGTGTGGTACTCAGATCCTTCACTTTGAACCGGTTGAATATATATCAAAGGTTAGAACAGCGTGCCTCTTGTCCACAGACTGGGGACTGTCAATGGAAAGAAGAACAAGGATGAAAGATAAACTTTAATCAATTTACATTTGAATTTTAAAAAACCAACAAAAACAAGCAGCATAAACCCTTAAAAAAAAATTTCATCAAACTAAAACCCCCCCCTTTAAAAACCATTTAGATTTAAAAAAGATATAAAATATAAATAAGTAGACATTTTTAAAAAAAGGGGGACGTCTATTTATCTAGTTTCCCACTAATATAAAAAAACGCTATTACGTTTTAAACCCCCTTTTAAAAAATCCTATTTCAAAAATTGTATTTAAATTGGTTTTATTTGGCATGCGTTTTTTTCATCAAATTCATTTAGCTTGAAGAAAATTCCCCCAAAACAAAAACTATTTTTGAGATACAAAAATGTTTACTTTAAAAGAAAATTTTTTCCTATTTTCCGGTTTGGGGGGGGGGGGGGGGCATGGACGGGTCATTTAACATTCTGCCCCAAAATTTTTTAAATAATGGGGCCCAGCTCTTCCCTGCTGCCCCTCTATTTATTGCCCCGACAAAAGTAAACTTTGTTATGTTTTTTTTAAAAAAGATGAGAGTGGGGTTTTGTGTACTTTAAAAATTTAAAAATACAATTTCATCAATCATTTTTTAAGAAAAAAGCAAGACATTAAATTTTAAATTTAAAACCCTTAAAAATCCGTTTGAATTTTAAAAAAAAAAAACCCCTTAATACATGGCCATGTCTTTTTTAATTTCGATAATATACATATTAGGGAAAATCACCCTTTTTTCCCTCTCTTTTCATTGAGTGTCACGTTTTTTTTTTGCAAGTTACGGAATGAAAGTTTTCAGCTTTTGATTTACATATTCATTTTAATCTAAACCCGGGAGTCAAAAAAGTTAATAATTGCCCAATTTGGGTGAAAACTGCAAAATACCATGTCAAATAGCGTCAACCCCGGATCCCGCCATAAAAAGTTAACATCGAGATGAACTTTTCTTCTCTCTCTCTCCCCCTTTTCTCCTTCTCTCCCCCTTTTCCCCCCTCCCCCCCCCTCTCTCCCCTCTCCCCTCTTCTTTTTTTTTTTTTTTCTTTCTTCTCCTTTTTTTTTTTTTTTTAATTTTTTTTTTCCTTTATAAATTTTCTATTTGAATCTATTTTATCTATCTATCTCCCCCTATATCTATCTATTTTCCCCTTCCCCCCTTTTAAAACCCTTCCTCAAACAAACACAATTTTTATTTTTTTAGATGTGTCAAAGGCACCTATCTTTACGACACGAAAGGTTTTTCTTTTTTTTTTTTGGGGAGTGGGGAAAGGGGGGGGGGGGGGGGGGGGGGAGGTTTTGCATTTCCCTATTTATTTAACCACGAACAAAATTTTTGGGGTTTTCTTTAAAGGGTTGTTTAAAAACCCCAACAAATTTTTAAAGGGAAAAAGGGGTTTCCTTGGAGAATTTTAAATAGAAGGGGGTCTCTGGGGGGTTTTGTGTCGACTCGAAAACATAGTAGTTTTTAACAAAAAAAAATTTTATATTATAAAAACATAGGCAATCAAAGAGAAATGTGTTAAGTCCAGCTTTTTACTCCTTAAACAAAAATTCCGGCCCCCTGCCTGGTCCCGGGAAAATAATGGTTGTCATCTAAGTATTAAAGGGAGCTTCTGTGAACCCCCGCCGATTTATTTGAGGGTACCCTCTTACACTTGATAAATGGAGATGAATAATGCTTTTAAAATTTATAATGTTAGGGTCTGATTTTCCATGGCGCGAATTGTACCGACCTGACATAAAATCTCTCTGTCTTTTTTACCCAAGCTGCTTGGGGGTGACCAAAAGCCCTGTTATATCGGGGGGGGTTGTAAAATTGGGGATCCCT
Source organism: Berghia stephanieae (assembly GCF_034508935.2). Taxonomy (NCBI): domain Eukaryota; kingdom Metazoa; phylum Mollusca; class Gastropoda; order Nudibranchia; family Aeolidiidae; genus Berghia; species Berghia stephanieae. The sequence goes on from NW_027625597.1 coordinate 5,145, forward strand.
TTTTTTTTTATATAAAGTTTAGTTAAACCTTGAACTACGTAATCCGACAATTTTAAAAAAAAATTTTTTTATATAAAAATTTTGTTTAAACCTTGAAATAAGTAATGCCCCAAAAATTTAAACAAAAATTTTTTTGGTCTAAAATTTAAAAAAACCCAACCCCATGAAAAAGTCTAAAGTTAACATGAAGTTTGGCTCAGCCTTTTGGGCCATATTTTAAAGAGAAAACAAATAAATGAAAGGTTTTACTAAACGAAAGGAAATACAAAATAGAATAATAGTTTTTTAAAAACCCTTTTTCAAACTGGTCTCCCGGTTTTTTAAAAATAGTTGAAAAAATAATAATAAAATAATAAAAATTAATAATAATAATAAAAATAAAAAAAATAATAATAAAAAAAATAATAATAATAATAAAACCCAAAAAAAATAATAAAAATTTTTTAAAAAAAAAATAATTAAAGATGTAAAATTTGTATAGGGGCTTTCTATGCAATTGCATAACAATCCAAAGCGGAGTCGAATCATTTTTACTTTTCGTTATTAAAAAAACAGTGGGGATTACATAAAAATTTTTTCTCCGAAAAAAAAAATGCACCCCCTTTTTAAATACATTGTGTTTTTTTAAACCCTTTTCCCAGTTTTTTACTTGCATTATTTTTTGTTTTTTTTTTTCGGGGACTTTTTTTTTTTTTTTTTTTTTTTTTTTTTTGGGGGGGGGGGGGAAAAAGACAATGCATTTCCCGTTAACCCCCTAATTTTTATAAAAAAACATATCCACGGGAGCAGCAATGCCCCTAGATAAAAGAAAAACCGCTGGGGATAAGATTTTTTTTGGGCCAAAAATTTGGGTTTTTAGAAACTCCCCGGGAAAAAAAAAAAGGATATTGGGGTTTTTTTGCTCTTTGATAGAAACATTTTAAAAGTACAAATCGATATATCATTTAAAGATACAAAAGCAGGGGGAGGGGGGGGGGGGGGGGGGGGGGGGGGGGGGGGGGGGGGGGTTTGAAGCCCGGGATCGTAAAAATTTTTACAAGGGGGAAATGGAAAGGCTTTTATACTTTAATAGAAACAGCACTGTTTGCTAAAAAAAAAGAAGCCCTTTTCCCTTTTTTTTATTCTTGCATGGGATGATATTGTACCTTTTAAAAAAAACCCCAGTTTTAGGATTGAACTTTAACACATTTTTCAGCTTTTTAAACAAGGGGTTGAAAAATTTTTTTTTCATCACCATGCATACATGCATGAAAAATTTCATGTTATAACCATTTCGCGTCCTTGGTAAAAATGTACATAATTTTAAAAAAAAAACAAATAACAACAATAACAAAAACAACGATTTTGCTTGTTTATTGACCAAAAAACCCCTTTGCAAACATATCGTGTTTATCTAAATATACAGTGTAACATTGCAAACAACTTTTATTTTTCTCTTCAAAATACATTTTTCGTTTTTCGTGATTCACATTCCGACTGCAATAAAATTCCTATAAAATAGACTCTCATATAATTTCTGTCGTCGATCTGGTCTACTTTTGTATGTGTGTTTTTGTTCTGTGTGTTTTTGTTATGTGTGTGTGTGTGAGCATTTTTATAAGGTTTTCTTTTTAAATGTTCGTTTTGGATTTTTGTTTGTTTGTTTTGTTACCATTAAAAAACTGCTTGTTTAGTTTGGGGGGGGGGGGGGGGGGGGGGGGTTTTTTTTGGGAGGGGGGGGGGGGGGGGGGGGGGGGGGGGGGGGGG
>NW_027625598.1:0-6888 GCF_034508935.2 Berghia stephanieae
TACTACTACTACTATTACAATACTATTTCACTATCTACTTATACTACCACTATACAATACGTTACTGGTATTTTATTGCGCAATATCCACTAAAACTTGTTTTAAGCGCTTTTAAAGAGGAAACAGCAAAACTTTTTTAACATGACGCCTTTTTAGGCAAAATTTCCAAAATTTTTTCTGACAGAGGAAAACGCTGTTCCCGCCATATACCATTTTCCCCTGAGTCGTTGGGGGGAATTGAGAAAAAACCCTTTTTTCCCCAAGGACTCAACAATGCACCGCTCGAACGGGAATCGAAGCCAAAACGATAAACAACCAACAACAACAACAACAACAACAATACTATACTACACTACTACTAATATACACTACTACAATTTTAACTACATACTAAGACTGTACTACTAAACTTCTATACTACACTACTACAAAAGCTACTATTTACTATACTACTACTACTACTACACACTATGCACTGCTGCTACAGCCCCTTTATCCACCAATTCTCTCCCAAACACTTTCTCAAAAAAGGGAAACAAACCATGCCCTAGACTAGCCCTCCTTTAACGGAGATTTTTCCCAGCTTCTACCAAACCCCGGGGGAATTTCTACCATTTCGCCATCGTCTAAATACACTAAAGATACTAATGTCTTGTAAAACAGGGGACAGAAAAAAGGGCTCGAAATGTATGAATTCCTTAAAAATACAAAGCGCTACATCCTTTCTGTCTTACCTGGAAATTTTCCCCCCCCATCCCCCACAAAGGGGTACAAAATTTGGGTCATAAAAAATGCTAAAAATGAAATTTACAGTCATAACACGTGGTTTGGGAGAAATTAACAATTTTATAAAAATTAAAGGGGAAAATTGCCCAAATTTTGGCCTTTTAAAAAACCCCGTTAACATATATCAAATCGACATTTTAAAAAAAAAATTGAATCGAAACCAAACCAATGTTGAATGAGAAAAGAAGAAATTTAAGATTCAAGGAAAAAAAAAATTTTAAAAAAAAGTAAAAGAAAAAAAAATATTTCATCGTCAGCCCCCACCAACAGACAACCCAACCCATCTAAGAATTTTTAAAAAATTTTCATCACCTCGATGAACATTTTTCTTGAAAAAGTAAAAAAAAAAAACAAATATTTGTAATCAATATTACCTATACCATGAAACGGGTTTTTATACGGCTGGTAAGGTCCCTTCGTGTTCTTCTAAATTTTAAAGTCGAAAGTTTCAAAATCATTTAATCTTTCCCCCGGGTGGGGCTACTGTATATCATGAAAAATTCGGGTGTTCTTTGGGCTTTTTCTATGAGAATGTCTTTTAAATAAATTTTCCATATGCAATTTGCAACTTAAGAGGTTAATCCCTGAATATATAAAGTTACAAACATTTCCGTATCCATGAAAAACAAAACTTCTTTTAACCCATCCAATGATTTTTTGTAGTTGTTTAATAACATATGGTTGTGAGCATCAAAATTTAGATATGAATAAATAAAAATCTAAAAAATCTCAGTACAGATAAAACTTTGTTCCCCAATTTTTAACAAAAATTACAGTAAAAACCTTTGTAAAAAAAATTTTTTTTAAAAGACAAACACTAAAATTGAATATTATGGGACTTGAACAACCACCTACTTACAGAAAGTTAATTTAAAAATTTGGTTGCATCTATCAGTGTTGAGAGCCTATTCAAAAACATGATATTACTTTCCCCGTAGATTGTCCCGTTACAAGAAACAGATCTGTATTAGTAATAAAAATTATATTAAAATACTTATATATTTTAAATATATATATATAATATAATATATATTAATATATATATTATATTGTGTGTGTGTGTGGTGTGTGTGTTATGTGTGTGTGTGTGTTTCCAATTCCTAAATGAGAGAATAAAAAGTGATGACCCTTTCTCTCAACAAGGGATAGAGAAAAAAACCATGGTGACCCATTTTTCTCCAAACTTGGATCGGGGGGCAAATTCACCTGTACAATAATTTGATATAATTGGCCCTTTACTTCACCCTTAAACCATTATTCCCCAGCCAAATTTTTGTCGTCCCTAATACCCCACAAGGAGGGGAAGCATATAATAAGGGAAAGTGTCATCTCCACCGCCCTAACCCCTCCTTTTTACGAGATGAATTTTAATTTTTTGGACCACTGTCGTCAACGTACACAGGGCCTTTCCCTCTCAGTGTGATCATAAGGAGCAATTTTTTGGAACTCCTTTTTGATGCCTTTTTAAACTCGGGCGGCAAAATTAACCCTCCAAATTACAATCTCCTTTTCTAACTTTTTTTCAGGGAGACGTTGGTCGAATGAAAGACAGAACGTAAACGTAACAAAAATTCGTGTCTCGGTTTGTCGGCATTACGAAACGATGTCCCTATTCTCCAAAAATAATTTTTCGGTCAGTTGTTTTGTTAGTGATATAAATGACTGTCCATTACAAAAAAGGGGAAAATAAAACAATTTTTATTAAATGAAAGCTTCAAATTATTAGACGGAGACAGATACTGTAGACGTTTTGGGGTTTCCCCTTTATCAACAAAACAGGAGAAGAAACAAACAAAGTCCCTCACATTTCTCCATGGCGGGAGTGTTTCGTTCATCCTGTTTTGTTATAAATGGGAAACCCGAAACGTCCACAGCGTCTGTCTTCGTCTAATAAACTGGTTTTCAAGTCAATCCTTCTCTTTTTTTTTTTTTTCCCTTTCGAGATTCAAGCAAAAACTTTCCTTTTCAATTATGTGAAATCAAGCCTATTATTGCGTTTTTAAAAATTTAAAATTTCCTAATTTCGAAATTTTTAAATTTATACTCAATTTCTTATCTTGTTAATTCGAACTAATACTAGATGGAGGAGGCGTGCCGAGAATTATTTTGTAGTTTAAAATAAATCACGTAAAAGCGTGACTTTTATCAAACCAGCTCATAGGGTAATCAATCATTTAAAGATTCCTTTTTTGATTCCGGGAATTCCGGGAAAAATCTTTGGCCGGACCAGAATACTAAGTCTGGCTTTTAATTTGCTTATGGGGGTTAAACGTAAAATCTGTGAAGAAAAATACTCTTTCTCAGAAAACATGTACAGTTTAGTTTAAAAAGTTTAAAACCCTAAGCAAATCAAAAAAACTGAAATTAAGCAAAAAAGTTTTTTGGGGAAAGGCAAAAGGTTTTTTAGCGAACAGACAATGCATACCTCGATCAGGCCACGTCAGGTCGGTAAACATTTTTTCACCCATATTTTATTTGTAATGAAAATTACCTTGGTCGGTTTTTGCAGCTTTTACTTAGGTTTGGTGATTTCATCTCATTAATTTCTTAAGAGACTTTGCGAAGCCCGGTTTGATATTTTTTGCCAAAAAGTGAGCATTTTAAAACGATCGAATTTTAAGACGAGTTTGCTGGCCAAAAAATTTTTTTAAACGAGTTTTTTCCAGATTACGACAAATTAACTGGTTAAACCCTTGTATTTGAAATTCAAGTTTTTTGCCCCAAACTTTTAAACACTTTTTTGTTTGAATGGACAAAAATTTTACCCCCGACAAAGCCGATTAAAGGATGGGCCTACATCATAAATTTCACAAGTTTGATACTGAACACACCTGACTGAACGACATTGATAAGTTAATGAAACTTACCTTCAATCGTCCACAAAAAAAACTTCCGGAGGGGACAGGGGGCCTGGGGTGAAACCACCCTGCAGGGAGGAAGCTAGCACGTACCACCCAAACAGTATGTAAATTTTATTTTTGGGGCTGAATTAAAACCCGAACGAGCTGCGAGGACTGATGAACGTTTTAAAAAATATGCGTGATGTTTTTTGGGGGAACCCAAAGTGCACGGGAGGAGGGCTAGCCGTCCCCCCCTCAAAAATATTGTGAATATTTTTGTGTCGAATTAAAACCCTGATAAATGAGATGTGATGATGATGAACGCGCTAACACGATACCGTGAGTGTTTAGGTGAACCACATGTACAAAAAAGGAGGGTAACCCTTACCACTTTAAATAGTATTGAATTTATTGCTGTGTTTAATTTAAATCCCTGAATCACTTGATAGACGATTAAGTGTTGACATGTGCCTTTGTGCGGTTTTGGTGGGGGGGTGTGGATGTGCTCACGCCTAAAAAATTTGTACTCCTCCCAAAAACTTCAATTCCCAATCAAAGTTCTAATTTCACTAGATTTACATTCACCCGTTGAATTCCCTTCACGGTTCTCCACCACACACATCACGCACCCACATATTGTGATTGTTGAAATGGTAGGGTAATGCAGATGACGACACAAAGCGACGACGGGGAATGATTTGGATAATTGATGAATTGACGATTATTTTTGATGACGACCCAGGGGGATGATGATATGGGGGAAAAGAGGTATCCAATCATATTCAAAGGTCGTTTCTCATTATGGAAACGTGCGCTGCCCCCGGGTGACTCAAAAGGGCATCAAAATTGATAATTTAGCCAAAGCAAGGGGTTGAGTCCTTTGGGAGAATGGAATGCCTCAATGGGAACTTTATCGAAGCCTGTGGTATGCTGCAACAGCGGGAGATTTAGCATCCAAATATCATAATATCGGCTTGTAGATCACCTAATTTTCAGGGTTGATGGCCGTGGATGCATGATTTGGGAAAAAATTTTAAATACCAAAAAAAATTTCCACTTTTATGAATTTATTTCATTTCAAAATTGAGGATATTTTTATGATTTATTATCATTTAAGCCGTTACATTTTTCCCCATTCTTGATCATAGGGGAGGATTCGTTATAAATAGATTAAATTCCTTGTTGGGCAATAGATCGTTGGCTAGGATTATGGCGGGGAAAAACAAATCCCAAAGTTTAAAGAAGAAATGCTTAAGGGGAATGTAATTACAACATAAAATACGCCTTTTTTTTTAATAAAAGGGCGGGGAAAATTTAAACCCCAGGATGACAAGTTGACATTATCACTGTGGGGGAAAAAAGAGTCGTTTTTTTTTTTTTACCAACCGGAAACAAACAGATGAAAACCCAAAACAGAGTTGTAACATTTCTGTGTGGCCTGAAAGAAGGGGAAAAAATTAAAAGGGTTTAAAAATTTAATAATTATGCAATTGATATTTTAAAAGTATTCCGGGGTTCTAAACTGAAAATAAGACGAAAAGGAAAGGGTTGTTTTTTTTCTTTTAAAAATAATCAAACAAATAAAAGAATGGGGGGAAGAAACTACACAAAAAAATATTTAAGGAATTTTTAAAAAATCAATATTAGGGGCTGGGGGAAGGAAGCGAAGCCCCGGGGTTCCGGGGGAAAAGGAAAAGCGGCGTTTATTAAGGGTTGACAAAAAACTAAATGAGGAAACGAATTTCAGAAAAATAATCTAAAAATATATTTTTTTACTTAAAACAAAACAGAAAAGAAAATTAGTGTTTAGAACCCCTGTTTGCGACATCAAAGATCTTCATAAGTATGGAGGATTGGAAAATAAGGGAAAAAATTGATTTTATGGTACGAGTAAAAAATAAAAAAAAGAAATACCAGAAAATGAAGAAACTGAGTTAATCCTGTCTCATCTTTTAAAAGCCGAGTTATGATGTGTTAATAATTTAATGACGACAGTGAAAGTAAAATTTTAAAGGGTGCCCCGTTGGCCCAAACACAAACTGTAAGGTATATTTATCATCATATTCAAACACAATAAGATTAAAAGCGTTTAGCCATTGGGCCCTTTTCAGAAGATAGAAACCCTATTATGTAAAAGGTAGCAAAATGAACGTTTCAAATGTGACATTTTCTTTATTTAAAAAAATTATTTATGGAGACGTGCAAAAGACTTGAAAGATTACTCCACTGACTTGGGTTGATGGTTACCTGTGTAAAGGAAAGGTGTTAAAAAAATGTTAGTTGGACCAATTATCCAAATCATTTTGCCTGGGCTGTCGTCCTGGAAAAACACGTATTAAAAAATTTTGGCCAAAAAATGTTTCCCTAATATTAGCTTATGTCGACCCATTAAAAAAAACCCTTCTTGCTAAAAGCTTCAAACCCGGACTTTGGGATCTCAAAAACGGTATTGTCCAAGTGCCTACTTAAAAATTTAAAATCAAATGTATGGGGAAAAATAAAAAATGGGGTTTTTTCATTGTGTAATTGAAGGCCAAAAGATATCGTCGGGGACGTGAAAATCCATACAAAAACGTGTTTATTTTTTGGGTTCTGCAATTCCCTTTTTGGGCCCCTTGTTGTAATGGAAATCTTTAAAATTGACGCAAAAAAATTACCCCCTTTCAACAAAGTTAAAAGGCGTATAATTGGGTTTTGTGTCAACATGCATCCGTATAATTTCGGTATTAAAATGAACATTTCTGACCCCTTGGTTTTTTTAATCATTTTGACATTTGTTCACCCCGCCCAAAACAGTTTCAAGCAATGGACCGCATTTTGATAAAAATTTTGAGAAAAAAGGAATTTGAAAATTTTAAATTATTTTTTAAGTTTTTGAAACAAAGTCATTTCCCTTTAAGGATTTACTTAACCAAAACTTACATGTAAAACCCTGGAGATTTATACTGTTGGACGTTAAAGATTTTTCATTATCAAAATTTATTAATTTTTTAATTTTTTGGGACTATCAGCAAATTTTCCTTCCTCTCAATAATATTTTATAAAAACTCGCTGCCCTAACCTTTGCATCGCTGGCTGGGATCAAGTCTAAAAAAGGGGCATGACAAAAACAAATGGGGATCTTTTAACCCCCCAAATAAGGTGACAACCATGGCAAACCCTGTTTAAAAACCCAAGCCCATGTCGATACCGAGAGCTGGGGGTTTTTCAAGGTAAATAAAGGTTTGACAAAGTTGTAGAAACAGTTTTCAGACGAACAAAA
>NW_027625599.1:0-6860 GCF_034508935.2 Berghia stephanieae
AAGAAGCGGTACATCGCGGCTAGAAATGATGCAAAAGCCGTCAATTTCAGGGCCAAAAAGAAATTCTATGAAGAAAGCCTCAAAAACGTGGGACGTTCGAGAAAATTCTTTGCCTTGACCAAAGAACTGCTGGGACAACAGACGCAACCAGCTCTCCCATCTTTAATCGATCGTGCAGATCTACCAACTCGCTTTGGTCAATATTTTAAAGAAAAAACGGATACCATCAGGAAAGAACTCTCGTCTGAATCGATCCATACAACATTTGACACGTTTCATGGTGATGCATTAACACATTTTTCAAAGATTACTGAAGCTGACTTATGTGATTGCATTATGTCGTCTCCAACTAAAAGTTGTGATTTAGACCCCTTAAATACTGCCATTTTAAAAACATGCATTGATGTAATTTTAACACCATTTACATGTATTGTTAATAATTCGTTGCAGTCAGGTGCTGTACCAGACATTTACAAAGTTGCTCATGTCAAACCCCTTTTGAAAAAACCTGATCTCGATAAAGAGAACTTAAAAAACTATCGCCCTGTCTCTAATCTTCCTTTTCTCTCTAAGATCTTAGAAAAGCTTGTTTTGAAACAATTACTGTCTCATCTTAAAAATAATTGTCTTGAAGAAAAATTTCAGTCTGCTTATAGGCAACATCATTCGACGGAAACCGCACTTGTTAGGGTTGTTAATGATCTCCTCTCTGTTATAGACAATGGTTCATGTTCTTTGCTGAATTTGCTTGACCTATCGTCTGCTTTTGATACTATTGATCACAATCTTCTTCTCAAACGTCTTGAAATTACTTATGGCGTGTCTGGTGCAGCGCTTGATTGGTTTAGGACATATTTGTTTAATCGTAAACAGATTATTACGGTGGATGAATATAGATCGGAGGAAATCTTTCTCGATTGTGGGGTTTCCCAGGGTTAAGTACTTGGAGCCGTTCTTTTTGTTTTGTACGTTGGCCCTCTGTCTAAAATCATCAGAAGTTTTGGTCTGTCTTACCATCAATACGCTGATGATACGCAATTGTACTGCTTTTCCAATACGAGAAATTTACAAGAAGTATCAGCCAATAGTAAAAATTGTATCCAAAGTGTTAAGAAATGGATGAATGAGAACAGACTGAAACTGAATGATGATAAGACGGAGGTGCTGTATGTGGGGAACAGGAAGTGGAAAAGTGAAACAGATTTGAAGTTGGGGGATGCCTCTATTTAAATTGTTGACAAAGTGAAAAACCTTGGCACATTCTTAGACTCTGGACTGTCGATGGAGCATCAGGTTAATAATTTGGTTAGTTCTCTCTTTTTCCAACTAAAAAAGATTGCTTCCATTAGACGGTTCATATCTGAGGATGTGACCAAGCACCTGGTTGTGTCCCTCGTACTATCGAAATTGGATTATTGTAATGCTCTGTTGTTTGGCGTTTCGCAATACAATCTGAAACGTCTTCAGATTGTCCAAAACAGCGCTGCCAGACTAGTATTCATGAAGCGTAGGTGCGACTCTGCCGGACCCTTACTTCATGACCTGCATTGGCTGCCTGTTGGGAAAAGAATTAAATTCAAAGCTTGTGTTTTAGTGTATTGTTGTCTTGAAGGTACTGCCCCTTCCTACCTTTCAGAACTAATTGAAAGATATTCAAAACCCCGCCCCTTACGTTCGGCCAGTGATTCCACAAAACTAGTTGTCCCTCGAATTCGGAAAAATGCTGGAATGAGATCCTTTTCTCATTTCGGACCCTCTATTTGGAACGCATTACCGCAGAGCATTCGTGAAAAAGAATCTTTGTCTATTTTTAAACGTTCGCTTAAAACATATTTGTTTCGATTTTAGTAGATGGTATGAGAAGCAAGATAGGTTTGGTTTGTGTTGTGTGTTGTGTTGTGTGTGTGTGTATATATGTGTGTGTGTGTGTGTGTTGTGTGTGCTTGTGTGTGTGAATGAGTATGTTTCAGCCAAAGTAATTTGTAATTTAAGCGCTTAGAGTCTGGTGTCTCGGAGTTATAGCTCTATATAAATTTTCAGCATTATTATTATTATTATTATTATTATTATATTATTATTATTATTATTATTATTATTATTATTATTATTATTATTATTATTATTATTATTATTATTATTATTATTATTATTATTACATTTTAGCAGTCTTCGTTGATCGCATCAGTTTAATATTTCGTAATGGCCCATTTAGACGTCAAGTTAATTCATCCACAGTATGGCGGATAGCTACACATTATTGGCGAAGTGACAACAATTCATGAAATCTGAGGGCGTAAAAGAAGACATCAACTGATGTATACATTGACAACTTTCACGAAATCGGTTAATTTATTTGTTTACACGCTTAGTATTTAGGGGGTGTTTTCACTTTGCCTGCAGTTTCTGATCAATCCGGTCATGGATGAATTGACAATAACTTCCATATAGGCCGTTTGAAATCTATGGGCGGCGATTGGTTTTGGTGTTTTCCTGAATAAAATGATGAGCAGTTTTTACCACATGCAAACAGTTTTGGCGGTCAACATTCGTAAATTCGTTTTTATTTTCACCTTCTTTCGTTTACATATAACCACAATAAGTAGGAAGTGGTGTAGAATGTCAATGGGCGCTCTGTCTCGAACCTTAGCTATATGATGAAGATGGTTTTAATGCCTGTAATTCCCAACGAATGCGATTTTATAAAATCAAATAAAATAATCGATACCTTTAAGAAAAATACTCGCGTGTTCTTACCACCATAACAATCGTAACCAACACACAAGAGTATGCATGACGATGTGTCACTGGGCTGTTATTTACACAATGAAGGACAGTAGAAGGCTAGGCATAAAATATGGCCAAATAACCTCAAATCCTCTTCATTCCCTTCCCTTGGATATAATCATATTTTAAGTAACTCAATAAATCAGACGCTTCCTAGTTACTCCTTTCCATCTAGAGTAGTGTACTCATTTCACAGCTTCGTAAAATGCATGTCAGTACATAGAAACATGCGGATTCAACTGTATCAAAAGCACCCCTGCTTATCTCGATGATCTTGTCGAACCATACGTTCCGCCCGTGCATTGAGATCAGGTGATCATCGTCTGCTTAAAGTGCCAGAAAAGGGTAAAAAAAACTTTCTGACAGATCCTTTAGTCACTTTGCACCGACTGTCTGGAAAAATCTCCCCTTTTATCTTCGTGACGTCCCTACTGAACTCGCTTTCAGGAAACTTATTTATAAGAAACTTATTTATTTCGAGAATTCTTAATTTATTAGTTATTTTATTTGAGCAGACGATGATCACTGGATATATATATATATATATATATATATATATATATATATATATATATATAAATTTATATATAAATATATATAATATATATATATATATATATATATATATATATATATATATATATATATATATATATATATAATATATATATAAATTTATTTTTAAAATATGTTAAAGAGTTGGATGGTGTAAGGTTTGTGTATATATGTGTGTGTGTGTGTGTGTGTGTGTGTTTGTGTGTGTATGTGTGTGTGTGTTTATGAGAAAGAGATAAATATATAGCCAGAAAGAGAGAGAGAGAGAGAGAGAGAGAGAGAGAGAGAAAGAGAGACGGAGAGACAGTGTGTGTGTGAGAGAGAGAGAGATAGATAGAGAGAGGGAGAGAGAGATAGAGAGAGAGTTAGAGAACGAGAGAGACTGAGAGATAGATAGATATATAGATAGATATATAAATTTCGTGGGAGAGAGAGAGAGAGAGAGAGAGAGAGAGAGAGAGAGAGAGAGAGAGAGAGAGAGAGATTTGAATGGATTGAAGTTATTGTTATGCGCCTAGGGCTTAATTGTATAGAGGATTGGGCGCAATATAAATAAATTTCATTATTATTATTATTATTATTATTATTATTATTATTATTATTATATTATTATTATTATTATTATTATTATTATTATTATTATCATTTTGTCTAAAGTTTGTTCTTTTTTAGCGATTCTGATCAAAATGAAAATAATCTGCATTGCCAGTGTACTACATATAGGAGAGTTACTTAATGAAATAATAAAAAATCACCTTTAACATATCAGTTTTTTCATAATTTTACCCAAATCTTCATACTTACCTAACAGAAAAATAGACTTTTCAAACAGATAATCAACGGGTACATTTTACATTTTGATCAGAAAAAATTAGCTCTGAAATACACTGTAGAGTTTTTAAGGCTATAACTATAACAATTGAAATCATCATAAGAAAATTGTTGGCTGCATTGTAACGAATGTCACGATTTTCCTATGGGTGGTAAAAACATTTAAAAATGATGCCTTTTGCGCCACGATATCGTAAGATATCGTCGCTTAGGCATTCCACGAAGGAATATAGATAACTCATCAAACAAGAAGTATGGTGTCAACAGGAATCACCCATGTTGTCCAAGTGAGCAAATTGGGGGTTAATAATCTTGCTTAAGGAAAATAAACGAAAGTGCCTGAAGCGGGGCTCGAACCCAAGTAATCGGGATCACAGTGCAATGCCTTAACCACTTGGCCACTTCGGTGGTAAGGAGACGGTTAAAAATGCCCATTGACATTGTCCAGTACTCTACTCATCACGCAAAGTCCCCGTTTGAATTGCGTTTTGATATTCTTCTAGCCTCATCAGTTTTAATAATCTATTGCTGTAACTCCTCTTTTGGTGAGTGAAAGGTAAGAAGATGTCAATGGATGAATCTTTCCTCTCTTTCCTACATTCTCCCTTTCTCTCTCTCTCTCTCTCTCTCTCTCTCTCTCTCTCTCTCTCTTCTTTTAAAGAGAGGGACTGTATTCTCTCTCTCTCTCTCTCCCTCTTTCTCTCTCTCGCATACACACACACACACACACATACACAGCCACATCACACACACACACACACACACACTTCCTCCTTTCATTCCTCTCTCTATATATAACAAAATAACTATTTGCAACACAGCTACATACATAAATGATGCATACATAGTTATATTTTGAGTTCCTAATCACACTCCCTAATCTCATAATAACATCCATGCACACACAGAGAGACACGCACATATAGACACATACATATGCACATGCATACCCATTTACCCATTTCCCCCGTTCTATCTCTCTCTCCCTCTCTCTCTCTCTCTCTCTCTCTCTCTCTCTCTCCCTCTCTCTCGGTTTCTTTCACGTTTTGATTTCCAATGTAAAATTTGTTAACCATACATACTAGTCACTGTATAAACACCTACTTTCTCGAAAAGAAAATTATTTTGGTCACCATTACCGTCAGACAATTTTCCTACTGCTGTGGTTATATCTAGTCCATGTTTCTCTCCTGGTTTTTATCCAATCAATTTAAATTAAAGTGAGATATTATATACTAGTGATCAAAAGAAAGTATACACTTGTTTTACCTACAGAATTGGTATGAAATATTGTTCTGGTTTATTAAAAACCTATGTGTAGTCATAGTACTGTCATTTATAAAAACCTTTGTGTAGTCATAGTACTGTCATTTATAAAAACCTATGTGTAGTCATAGTACAATCATTTATCTTTCATTTTGTTAGAATTTGTAACGCTTATGGTTGATCTTGATTTAAAGTAATCAATGAAAACTTTAACATTGGCTAACTAATAAATTCATTCACTCGAGAATCTGACAGAAAATTCACGTTGCTATCCACACTCGTGACAATGAATGTCACCATCATTTTTTGGTTACCTCCATGACGTCATATGACCTGGTGATAGCAGTATCGTGAACTAAATCGTCAAATAACGAAATGGACAAGACGTTGAGTCGAGATTGGTGGAGACTGACCACTGAAATTACTGGTGGGTGTTATCAAAAAGCATCAAAAACACAGACGTTGAAAATGAAAATACCAATGTGCACGAAACAAAGGGACAGATTTTGGATCTTGAAGGATAAATTGATGTTACATCGAAAGGTTTCCCCTATTTTTTTCAGGTTTGTTTTCTGCTGGTTTGATGAGTTCCCTTAATGACCATGTCAATCATGTAACATCTTTAGATGACTCATCGTTCTCCTACTCTTTGATATACTCTTACACATATTGACCATTACCTTTTTATGGCTGCCATTTTTTGGGGTTTTTTGTGTAGAAGATGAGTCGATGTTGGTTGACATGAGTACAACACAATGAAGGACAGAAAGAAGAAGGCTATGCATAAAATATGGCCCAACTACCCTTACTCATCTTCACCTGCTCCCTTTGGATATAATCGGTTTATATAATAGATTTTCAGTAACTCAAAATCAGACGCTTCCAATTTACTCCCTTTTCCCTCCACAGCAGTGTACTCACTTTACAGCTTGCTAAATGCCTGTCAGTACCTAGAAAAAATACGGATCATTTTGCCTAAAGTTTTTCTTTTTAAAAAAAATCCTGCTCAAAAAGACAATAAAAGCTTTGCCAGTGCTTACAAATAGGAATAGTACCTAGAACTGATAAAACTGCACCTTTAAAAAAAGCCCCATTGATATTATCGATGGGTGCCTGCACAAAAGGCCGTAACGTCAAAAATTTCAATTTTTTGTTTTTTACATAAAATCAACTTGGTTGGGGGTAAAGGTTTATTTCTACAAAAAATATATGCAAAATATAAATTAATTGATTTTTTTGAATTTAAAATCCGAAACCGTAACGTTTTAGACAAATAATGTGACTTCCCAAAAGCCGGCTTGAAATAGCTTGTCTATAAAAAATTTTTTTAAACGTGCCCATCAGCCCCTGCCCAAAAGCCTTAGCAGTAACTACCTTTTTTTCCCCCTGACAAAAAGGTGGGAAAAGTAAAAGTAAAAATTGAC
>NW_027625600.1:0-15000 GCF_034508935.2 Berghia stephanieae
CTCTCTCCTCTCTCTCTCTCACACACTCTCTCTCACTCTCTCTCTCACTCACTCCTCTCTCTCTCTTCTCTCTCTTCTCTCTCTCTCACTCTCTCATTCTCTCTCTCTCTCTCCCTCCCTCTCTCTCTTTCTCTCTCTTTCTGTGTGCATGTTGTGTGTCTCTCTCTCTTTCTCTCTCTTTTCTCTCACCCTCTTTCTCCTCTCTCAAACTCTCTCTCTCTCTTTTTTCTCCCTCTTTCTCTCTCTCTAAAACTCTCTCTCCCTATCTCTCTATCTCTCTCTGGGTGTATGTGTGTGTGCGTGTGTCTGTTTGTGTGTCTGAGTCTCTCTGTCTCTTTCTCTCTATCCCAAACACACACACACATATAAACACACACCCTCTCTCTTTCTCTCCCCCCCCCCCCCTTCTCTCTATGAAAATGGAATTGAGGGGGGGGGGGGGGGGAAGAGGGGGGGGGGGGGGTAACACACATATTGTGTTGGGAATTCAAGTGGATGGACAGATGCACCAGAGATTTACAAATTGATAGAATATAAGTTAATGTATTCGTTACCTCACAATTCTTGTGCAATGGCACTGGGATAACTTCAAATCAAAGGGACGATACTAGTGCGGGGCGGTCCTTGGCAAGCTTAAGGACCACGGTCCTACGGTCCTTGGAAATGAAGACCGCAAGGACCGGTCCTAGGACCGGTCCTTTTCGACATTGAACATTCCTGAGAGACTGTTGGAAATTCGAACCGGTTTGACCTTTGAGAGCGTGGGATCGTTCATTCTTGAACCGTTAAAGACCGCTACACGATGAAAACCGTGGCCTACAGGAGTAAAACACACGGAGTAGTCACACTCATTTCAAATTGTAACCTAATTAGAGAAGAGGGGTGATGCCTTCTTTATTTGCTCACCGTACTTCATTGTTACTTCGATAATTTAATAAAATTTGAAATTTATCCCCATTAACGGAGATAATGGCATCGCCCAAGGCGTTGATCGAGTTGTTCGTGGCGTTGATACACACACGAAACTCCTACCCCCCCCCCCCCCCCCCCCCCCACACACACACACATTAGAGGGCAGCGAGCATTGAAGAGTAAGAGAGAGACATGAAGTTATAATAAGAGGGGGTGGATGAGGTGATAAGAGGGGTCGATGGTGACTTTTCGCCAGATCTAACAAACTCAGCTACCCATTCATTGCTGAGTAGACAGGGATTCAGAAAAAAATCGACTGCACCCGGGATCGATCTCTGGCCCTTTGCGTATAAAGAGAGTGCTCTATCAACTGAGCTATCGGGGTCCCCAAATATTCTATTGGACTTTTTTAAAATTCAGACGTTATAACTGGGTTTTTTGGAAGGAAGAAACTAATTAAACTCATATTATTTGATTAGTAAAAACACCAAACGAAATTTTAATATTATTGTATTATTTTAAATGACAACACTGCGATAGAAAGGAGTGGTGACAAGAGATGGACAAAAGAAAACAAAAAATCGGATTTGCTACTTGCTAGGTTCGACACACACACACACACACACACACACACACAAACACACACATCTTTTGTAGTCACATACATTTCAAACAATAACCCATTAGAGAAGAGGGTCATGCCTTCACCATAGATCATTGTCATTGCGATCATTATGGTGTAGTAAATTTTGAAATTTACCCCGTATAATGGAATCGTCCAAGGCGTGGGCCTCCTGTTCCCCCCATCTCACACACGAAAGGGCGGTTTGCGGAGTGGAGGTTGGTGGTCGTCTGCCTGTATGGTCGTCTGTGTCGTTTAGTGTATGGTAAAGGGGGGTGGGTGCGATTAATTAAGTGGGATGGGTGGTGATTGGTGGAAGATAGGCAACCGAAGCAACGAATCGCTGGGGAAGTAGTAGGCTATGGCGCGAGACCGTAGGACCGTGGTCCTTGCAAGGACCGCCCCGCACTAGTTGAAAGGTGATAAGAAGTGAGGACCGGCGCCGGTCTTCCCCTCTGGGACCGGTCTTCGGTTCACAGCTAAAAGACCGTCGGACCGCGGTCCAGACCGGTCTTCAGCGCGGCACTAGACGATACTCTCCCCCGAGATCAATCATAATATTGTGCTGTTTGAGATCTCGTGCAGTGAAGACTTGGTAATCACGTACCACTATAATATTTGACCCCTCGTCTCAAAACGCTATTATGTCAGAATGGATATTGATGCTGAAAAAAAAGAACTATTATTAGGCAAAACGATGACACTTGAGATTTTTTTTTAATTTCATTTTTTTTTTTTTTTTGGTGCGGCTATTTGATCTAGTCTGATAACCCAAATTGTTATGGGTCCATTGTTGTAATGGAAATACTCTCAAACCAAAGTAAAAATGTGTCCATTACAACAATCCTACATCGAGCCCATAAAAGCGTTCCGCTATTAGTCTTGCTAATATGTCAACATTGGATATAGAGGTATGACAAGGTTCCAGTCTGGCTCTGAGCGGCGTAGACTTGAGTCCTGTGAAAAGGTTCTCTACTCACATTATCTGACCGTGCTCATGTGCAAAATGAATATCTGCCCGGTAACAGTATTGTCTCTGTCAAAAAAAAAAAATCATAATATCGCCTAATAGGCACCATGTCTCATCCTCTATGTTAAGTGTTGCTGTTGGCTAGGTACGCCTTGTACAGCGCTTTGAGTATGTTTACTGGATATTTCTCTATATAAATGCCCAAGTTTTTGATTCTTTTATCGAAGAGTATGAAAAGTTTCATGAAGTACATAATAAAAATTTCATATTTCTGATCATTTAAATAAATGCTCATAGGGCCGTTTTAAGTGGTGGGTCACCTACTAGCAATTTTCTGTTTATAAGTTATCTAGGAATATGTAGAACAAAACTTCGTTATGTGAGTGTGTGTGTGTGTGTGTGTGTGTGTGTGTATGTGTGTGTGTGTATGTGTGTGATCATTTATATTCCGTAAGTTAAATAGGTTGGTAGAGAATACCGGTTTCATTAATTTGTGACTTACCTAATTTTTGTCGCGGTAAAGGTCGTGTCAGACATTGCAACTTCGGCAGTTTTTCTTATATCTGTGGTACCAGCTATCCAACCTATAATATTTATTCAGTTCTTTAACGATGTGCGTTGTCATTTAAATATTAAAGTCGTCTATAAAGGAAGTATTATTGGTGGACTCTTGGATATATATATATATATATATATATATATATATATATATATATATATATATATATATATATATGAAGAGTTTTTTTCCAAAATGCGACATACGCCATTTTCAGGGATTGAGAGAAGCGGCTCAGATTCACTTCATGGGTGATAAAGCTTTGCCCTTTCAAAAATATTTCCGTCCAAATCGCGACATAACTTTAATTAAACGTGTATTTAATTCTACTTTTTTTCCAAAACGAGATATAGGACTGCAATGTTTTATTCCAAAATGAGACATAACCAGAGCCAATCAAAGACCGTGAATGGTGTTAATATTGACCAGTCGTAATTCGTTATGTTTTTGGCCCGGAACTGGTATCATGGATGCGCCCATTGGCGTAGACCGTAGACAGGGTTGCTAGTTTGGCCTCCTGGTGGCCAAATTTGAGAAATTTGGCCTTTTCCCAACCCATTTGGCCTCCCAAAATTTGGTTTGGCCACTTGGCCTCCTGTGACTTACTTTTTGGCCTCCTCTAACTTTCCCCATTATATCGTTTTACTTTGGTACCGGTAAAACTTATTTTGTTTGGCTTCCGGAAAGCCTCACCGGCAATCTAAATTTCTAAATGCAACATGTGCTATCACCAGAGATTGCATTTGCTAATGCTTCTAAATATAGAATATCTGCTATTACGCAATCGCGTGGGTGCAAGGTTGCGTGGGTGGCATGAGCATCTGTCGAGACAACAAGAAGGTTAGTATTAGGTCAAGGTCTATACAAAGACAAGACCGAAAATTGGACGATGACGATGACGTTATGATGCCACCACCAATCAAATCTCTAGTCTGTCGTCACCACCGAATCTTTGTTGATCGGTGTTGTCTTTTGCTGAAGTAGATCTAGATAAGTATAGATCTAGAATCTAGTTTAGATTTCGATCAACACTGCATATTAAATGGATTTCACTGTTTTATTTCGGCGGAATATCTAATCTAGATTATTCGTGGATGATATTAAGACTTTATTTTGTGATGTGGTTAAGAATTGATTCGAATGCCCTCAGTCAATTTGCTCTTGATTTGTTGTGACGTCACCATGTGCGTGTGACTTAATCAGTGGTTCTGTATGCTGCAATTGTGAAAATTATCATAAGCTGATATTCTTTTATATTATTTTTGTTTGTGTGTTTTGAGTGTTTCAATTAGAGCTCTAAATGGAAGCGCTCCTATGACAGTGGAAGAAAATATTCTTCAGAGTGGGAGAAGGAGTTTCCTTGGATACGTAAGTCACCAGATGGACAAGAAAAAGCCTATTGCAAATTTTGTAAACGATCAATATTGCCTAAGAAATTCAATTTACAAAAACACGAAGGTTCGGATGAGCATAAAAGAGCTATACCGCACAACCAGGCACAACTAAATGTTATAAAGACCCCTAGAGAAAAAGGAGGGCCATCCCAAAACGAAAAGGAGAGGGACATCAAATTGTCAGTATTCGCAGCATGTCACACAGCCATAAGAGCAGTGGATCATTTCACAGACATGATAAATGAGATGAGAGACTTCACCACAGGCAAGCTGCGCCTTCATCGAACAAAATGTTCCTGTTTGATAAATAATGTCATTTCTCCTGCCTTAAAAATGGAATTGAAAAAGGCGATTCGAGGGAAAAAATTCGTCCTCATGATTGATGAATCAACGGACGTTAGTTGCCAAAAACTGTGATGTGTCACAACTTTTTTTTGGCATGAAAATAGAGGAGTTACAGATGATTTTGTTGGACTCATTCCAGTCATCGAAAGAAACGCAAGTACGCTTTTCACTGCTCTGGAGGAAGAGCTGGAAATGTATGATATGGGACTGGAAAATTGTATTGGTTTTGCCAGCGACGGTGCAAATGTCATGATAGGGTCTCAGAATAGTGTGTGGTCACGGATTAAAGAAAATCGCCTAACTGTGTTCAATTAAAGTGCATCTGTCACTCTTTGGCTCTATGCGTTCAGCACGCCTTTGAAAGAATGCCTTCAAATCTTGGCTTTTTGCTCAAAGAGATACCAAATTGGTTTTCACACAGCTCCCTCCGAAGGGAATCCTTCACAAAAATCTTTGACACCATTAACATCGACAATGAAAGAGAAAGCGGCAAATCGCATCCAACGCCATTCGCCAAAACTTCGCAGACACGATGGCTGGTCAGGGGAAGGTGTTATATAACACCCTCGTGAACTGGGATGAACTTGTAGGTTATTTCACCATTGCTGAAATTGAGGCTAAGAGTGACTGTCGGTTCAAAGCCAGGCTTATAAAAGAAATGCTACAGGACAAGATCAATCGATTATTGTTTGAATTTGTTACACCTGTGGTACACGAGTTCGAACGAGTAAATGCCATGTTTCAGACAAGTTCTGCGGACCCCCATACCCTCATGATGGAGATAGACATGTTTTATTAAAGCTTGAAACGACGCCTGTACAATGAAGATGGCAGTAAAAAAACTGTAGAGGAGAGTGACCTGGGCTGTAAATTTGAAACATCGTGTGAAGATTACATAGAAAATGTTGAGCAACAGCAGATTGACATCGAAAAGCAGAAAATCGTAAACACAAAAATACGTTGTCACAACATGCTCGAAGCAGCTTTGCAACAGGTTGAAAAGAGACTGCCTCCTTCCATGAATATTTTTGCGGGATTGAGCTATTTGAGTCCAAAGATCATCTTAAGCCAAACCGACAGAGTGAAATTTAAGGATCTTCCATTCCAACATTTAATGGGCGATGTAAACTTGCTCGAGCAGCAATACCGCAAAATCATCATCAAGGACTGGAATGATGAGCCAGTATTCAAGGACGGATTGCCAACAGCAGACACTGTTAAATTCTGGGAAGGAGTGATCAAAGCAAATGGATTCCAGGAACTCGCAGTTTATGCGTTGAATTGCCTTATCACACCAATCAGCAATGCAAGCATCGAGAGAGTATTCTCAGTAGTGAATGTCACCAAAACCAAACCCAGGAATAGGCTCAATGTACACTCTTTGGACTCGATTATCCGCGTAAAGGCCCATCTATTTTTCAAAAAGCAATGTTGTGTGG
Organism: Berghia stephanieae; assembly: GCF_034508935.2. NCBI lineage: Eukaryota > Metazoa > Mollusca > Gastropoda > Nudibranchia > Aeolidiidae > Berghia > Berghia stephanieae. Next base: position 6,242 of record NW_027625600.1, read on the forward strand.
ATTTCCAAGTTACGAAAGAAGTGATTGATTTGTTTACAGCTGCCATGTACAACCAGAACGAAGAGTGTTCTTCGGGATCGAGCACATTTACTGGTAGTAGTGAAGAAAATTCAGAGGCCGCAATAATGGATTTTGGTTCGTTGAAACGAGCCTGTTGAATTCATTTTAATTTGTAAAAAGGTTACTTTTGTTGAGGAGTTCTCCAGGTGTGTAGACCTCTAGAATGAACTTTTATTTCCATCGTGATAATTCGGTTGTATGTGACATTTTCTCTGAGTCTCAAGTCAATTATTCGTTATTTTTTCGTTGCGCTGATGACAACTTAGGAATGTGACCTATGATGTTGTTTAAGTTTAAAAGGAACAATTCAACGATATCAACAAATGTACAGAATCTAGTGACAAATTGCAATGGTGAAATGGTGTTTTGATTAAGGTGAGTACAGCGAGTCTTCCTTTAAATTAATTTTCTTTTTTCTTCTTCAAAAATGGGGGAAATAAATTGTTTAACAAATCTAAAGAGTTTTCGCGAGGCTAAGGAGGGTTTGGTGGTATTTGGCCTCCTGTCGAGGAATCTGGCCTCCTGCTGTAGCTAGTTTGGCCTCTTACTCAAAAATGATCTGGCAACCCTGACCGTAGATAACCATTCACTCGTTCAACTTCGTACCGCTAACACCATTAACATACATTTTTAACCGCTCCTAACTTCGACTATTCAATTTTGAGAGACAATGGAAGTTTTTGATAACATAAACGAAACTGCACAGCGGACAGACCGAGGGAGGAAAAGGAAAGAAACAGCTAGGGCATACAAGACAGTAGGCAAGATGAGACGGGCCAATGGAGGCTACATTCCGACTGTTTCTTGCAACCACGTTTCAACTCCTTTGTGTTGTGCAGATCAGCTGAAGCCAGAGTCACTCGTCCAAATGTTCGAGACATTTTGCTCCCAGAGCAGCCATGCTGACCAAAACAGCATGTTGATATCCTTGATGGACGTGTCAGCTCCTTCAAGGGCCAGGATCGATGAAACAGAGAGGAAAAGAGGCCGTGATGTTACCATCAAATACAATGTGGTCACCTCAACAAGCGGGAGATTGCCTGTATGCAAAGCATCCTTCATGTCCATCCTCAGTAAGTTGTCATTTCCTTTTTTATTATAATATTATCGAATTGCAAAGGCTCTCTCATTCAGTTATCTTACTTTGACTTTGATCCGTATCCAACATCAAACACTCTAACTCAACTCTAACCTATTTTTCTTTGTTCTCACTCAACTTGGATCTAGTGCCCACTCTTTCTTCTGTTCCACTGTTTTAATTATTCTTTTTGCTGATTTATTGCCTAGTGCATCACTATTTATGTTATGATAATGATTACGCTATTTTCGTATTGATCACTTAGACTTAGTCTTAGTTAAAGTGAAAGTAGAAAGAAAATTAAATAGAGCTTAGGACATGTAACGTCTTCATTATTTATAATGAACATAGAGTAAAGCCATGTAATGTAGGAAGGTGAGTACTAAGTCCTGCCATCGAGATGAGTGCATTGTTTATAGATAGTATGCAGATGACGTCACTCGGGCCTTTGTTATTGTTTTTGCCATCCGCGTTTGTGAGTTGTTCTCACTAAACTGTATTAACCAGACTATAAAAGTTCATGGTTACACAGAGTTTGTGTGTTGGTCCGTTATACTTCCGGATGGCAATGTTGTGAACTCCTTGGCCAAGCGCATTCTATCTATAAAATACCATAAAAATCATTTCATGGTATGGGGGGGGGGGGGGGGGGGGGGGGGGGGGGGGGGGGGGTATACTTTTTTATTGCTGTTGTGAGTGGACATTCACACCACGTGGCATGAATGAATATTTATTTTTATATCTCACCTTGTGTAGTTTGGACCACTGATATGAAGAAGAATCATGTTCATAATAGTAATAGTAGTAGATAAAGATTTGTTAACAAAAATGAAGTGCTAATAGTAATAGTCTTAATGTTTTCATGATGCTACAGTTTTCAAGGTAATAACTGGTAACAAATTTAGGATTACTTGTTAAAAATTTGTTACAAATTGCGGACAAAAATTAAACAGCACCTTTTGCTAATAAATTAAAGAAATGATGTCGAGGAGAGACAACCAGAAATAAAATCGTGGAGCGACGATCAGAGACCGCAACACTATGCAGAAAGCGATGGAAACTACAGTCGTATTGTGACTAACGTTGAGATTGTAGTCAGAATGAAATAAGCGCTCACAGCTCTATGATTAAAGAGCATTGACAAAGCTATTAAAAAAGCTTTTGAGAGGTCATTGTGAAGTCAAAAATTGTTTATTTTTCTAAAAGTCGCCATTTTTTTTCATAATAAAGTATAAAGATAGACACACATTTAAGGAAGGTAGCATGTGTGCCATATTGCATGAAGATTTGAGGGGACACAATAGCTTATCCTTAACTTAATTAAAATTCCCTTCACAATTGGCATACAGCTTAAGGAGGCTGCTTGGGGGGGGGGGGGGTGTCTTTACAGTAAATGAGTACCTAATTTAATTTTCACTTAAGTTTCTGCAGCCCCGTGGCGCAATCCATCATCTCATAGTTCATTGGTTTACTACCTATCTGTGGTTTTAGTCGTTTGTTATTGTCTTTTTTTTTATTGTTTACTTTTTTTTGTTCTCACAAGCTAGATTTTAAAAATGCTTTTTCTGTTTTGAATTTTGATTTTATTATTCGTGTCTAAGGAAAAGTTGTGGGGGATTGAAGCTTGTGTGTGTAGGCATCTATAACATTATAATTTCTCTTGCTTGATACTTTCTTCATATACCCCTTTATCTCAATGTAACATCTTTCCTCTATTTTTTATATCCTTACAGATGTCAAGAAGGATCGTCTCAGTCGTCTTGCAAATAATTTCCTTAAGGAAGGCGCACCGAGAAAAGAGCGTCGCGGTGGCAGCAGACAAACCCCAGAGATGGTTGAGTTTAAAGAGTTAATCGTTTCTCATATTGAAACATTCACGTGCAGAGCCAGCCATTATGCACGTCGTGGAGCTCCTGGACGGAAGTATCTACCCAGTGACATGAATGTTGCCAAGATGCGCCAACTCTTTAATGAGCAGAATCATCGACAGGCTTCCTATGCCTTATATTATTCAATATTTTTGCATCGATTCAATCTGGCTTTTGGGCACCCGGCCAAGGATATATGCAGTGATTGTCTGCGATTCCGGATTCAGTTGCGCCAAGATTTACCTGAAGCACAAAAGCGAGCAAAGGCAGTCGCTTTTTTGCTTCATAGGCGACGTGCCAGGAAATTTTATGACTTAATGGACAACGTTGACGATTCATTAACACTATGTTTTGATGTAATGGAGAACCTTGTTCTCCCTAAAACTTCGATTGGACAGGCGTATTATTCACGTCAGCTATATATGTATGTTTTTGCTGTCGTGCGTCATGAAGGACGAGGACAGTCTGTTCCATTAAGGAATGTTTTCCTTTATACGTGGATGGAGACACAGAATAAAAAAGACTCAAATGTCATTGCATCCGCAGTTGAGCATGCTTTAACTGGTTTCGGTGAAAGCTTTCAGGGCAGGAAAGTCAGATTATTTTCTGACTCGTGTTTTGGACAAAACAAAAATTTCAGTATGGTGTCGATGCTGCACTCATTCAGGAAACGACATATTCCAAATAGTTCTGTTCAATATTTTTTTCCAATTCGTGGCCACAGTTATCTGCCAGCTGACAGGGTATTCGGACGTATTGAGCAGGACATCAGGAAAAAAGCTCTTATTTTGCTGCCATCCGAATACATTGACATCTTAAAAAGACATGGCACTGTTTTTCAGTATGGAAAGGATTGGTTTGTGAAGGACTATAAAAAAGAAGTGGCGTCGTTTTTAAAGACTCAAAAGGGCTTCAGAGTGAGTGATGCCAGGGTGTTACAATTTAACAATGATAAAGTTGGCTTTAAGTCAGTGTATGAGGGACCATTTTGTGAACATTCGATTCTGAAGAAGGGGAAGCGTTGGGTTGACTTTGTCCCTGAGGTGATTGGAGATATTTCTTGTGTGAAAGAAGAAAAGAAGACGGACGTTTGCAATTTATTGGACAGTCTTGGTGTCAGTAATGATGTCAGGGCACAGTATGATAGTTGGCTCCTATCAACTTCTGTTACAGAGGATCCAGAATCTGATGAAGATTAGATTTACTGTGTTTATATAATTTTTTATTCCCTTTTCCATATCCATTGTTTTTATGAGTCTTATGCTTTGTGTCCTGTATGGTGTTTTTTTTAATGGCTGTTTACACCAGACCATTTAATTATTCAATCAGTTTTGGTTGGCTTAAGTTTTCCTTTGGGTATTTTTGTCATATTTCATACATTTAATGCCTACCTGTCTGACTACATACTTAAATCTTGTGATTATGTCCCTCTCTGTGGATTGACAGGTCTTTTTTTTTAATGGATTGCTATTCGACACCCGAAACTCAGGTGTATCTTTTCACCAGGTTATTCGACACCCAAAGTCTCACATGCGCATGTTGAGAGTTAGCTATCCTCAACAACACGTGAATTTATCAGCACGAAAATTTTGGGTTTTGAATTACGTTCCCTTTTTTTAATTGCTGTTGACACCAGGCTATTCTTTTAAATTTAATTAATCCATCAGTTTTGTTTTCTAGAGTTTTTTTTTTTTTTTTTTTTTTTTTTTTTGGGGGGGGGGGGGGGGGGGGGTATTTAGCATAGTATTTTTTTTTCAATCAGTTTTTATTCCCTAAAGTTTCGCATCTTTCATAAATTGTCTATTTACTGTTGGACTTAGAATTCATACATTTTTTTGTTGCTTATTTAACTTTAAGCTGAGCTTTTGATACACCCCAGTTTTAATTCAGCTTACTGGCAATGGAACTGCTTTTCTCCTTATTTGCATGAAGGCAGGGATTTTTTGGCTCTTTCTATTTTAAAAAGTGGTTTGGATGTGTAGTCATGTTTTCTGCTTAACATTTTTTTTTTATGGTGGGGGGGGGGGGGGGGGGGGGGATGTTCAGGGGTTTTGTTTGAGAAGTCCCGTATTTTTTGCAAGTACCACACGTTTGATATTGTATCATTTTTAATTTTCAGTAGGATTATTTTTTTTACTTTGGTTGATTTTCCCCATCATGTAGTTGATGTGGACTTTGACATGTTTTTTATCTGTTTCAAATGTTTTGATGTCATTAAATTTATAAAATATATTTTTGAGTTATTTTTGTTTTCTTTTCATGCACATTGTCTTGTGACTGCATTATGCAATAGAGAATGCTTATGCTGAAGAGGAAACTTACATTGGTGTTCTCATTTATACCCTTCTGTATCTTAATATTAAGAGGAGTGTAAGTGGATTTACTGTTAGTGTATGTTGTATTTTCAGCTTAATCAACTTCCTTTGCATTTAATTGACTGCTGGCTATATTACTTTGGTAGACTCCCAACAGAGTTATAACCAGGAGTCTATAGAAAAGTGCCAGAAGACAATAGAGAATAAAAATTTTTTTTTTTCGCGGCGGTGGTGGGGTTTGAACCTGCGACCTTATTGGTACGACAACTCCGCCTGGAGTTATTCTCTATTGTCTTCTGGCACTTTTCTACTCACTTCATATCTTGTTGTTACCAACATAAGTGCCTGCTCCACTCACTTTTCTGAATTAAAAATTCACCCCATACACCGGAGCATACTCAATGTCTCAATCGTTTCTATGTTATATGTTTGTGATGAGAATATTGGCTATTAAGCTTAACTGCTGGTCAAAATTACTTTGCGATGGTGGCGAACGAATCGGCGATCTCAAGAAGTGGGTGAGAGAGGGATCTAGAAATGACTTTGGGTTTGAAACGAATATTTTTGTGTTCGTGGATAGCTCACACGGTAGAGCCACGCTCTCACCTGCCAGGCGGAGTTGTCGTACCAATAAGGTCGCAGGTTCAAACCCCACCACCGCCGCGAAAAAAAAAAAAAAAAAAAAAAAAAATTTTTTATTCTCTATTGTCTTCTGGTACTTTTCTACTCACTTCATATCTTGTTGTTACCAACATAAGTGCCTGCTCCACTCACTTTTCTGAATTAAAAATTCAACCAGGAGTCTGGGCTTTTGTGAGGCCTTGCACAGGTTTCGTCTTTCTATTTCTAGTAAATTGTGTTACTATTCACCTACTTTTTCCCCTGGCGCTTATGACCTAAAGAGCCAGTACCCATTAAACATTCATAACCTAACAAGTACCCTGGTGCTTATGACTGAAGGGGTAGGAAGCATTGCAACTGTTAGGATATGACTGCTGTTTCCATCGCTTTCTGTGAGAGTGACTGCGATGCGACTTGAGCTTCTCCAGAAACTCAAGTCGCATCGCAGTTACTGATCTCTTGATGGAACCGACAGTCATATCCTGACAACAGTCGTACGTTAGGTCGACTTGAAATTGGCCCTCACAGTTCACAGTTTGTGGGTTAAATTTCCTAGAGCAATATGGAACAATTAACTACAATACGTATGTTTATGATTGGTCTTGGGTTAATTTTCATCCAGTGACTGTACTTAAACTGGTTATCGAAACTAGTCTGCGGGAGTTGGTTGGGTGCTACTGGTAGGCCCTCCTTTTCTCCTGATCTATCACTACCATCTTGCTGTTCTGTGCTATATCAGACGATTTTGTGGCATTTCTTGGCTCTTGATAGGACTTTTGTTGAATATTACAAAGCCCTGGCGCTTATAGGACTTAAGAGTGTTGCAAGCGCTGTTAAACATTCCAAAACAAAAACAATTTCCTCCCTCTTCTTGTAGAGGGAACTTAACAGCATAAATTGCTTGCTATCATTTAGCCAGGACTCTAGTCTATGGTAGAGTACAAATTGCTGGATTAGATCCATCTAACCATTTGCTGACTCCAGACTGACAAGGGTCCAGAAAAAAAACCTATGCTATGCTGTGTCAAACCAGGATGACCAATTTAGCCTGACAAGTAATTTATATTTTGTCGCTATCTTTTGCCAATAAGCAATTTTTTGTTGCCCCATATTTCCTATGGCTGCTTTACCACTGTCATGAGAGTAGATTTCATCTAATGATCAAATAGCTTAGCTTGCATTCTTTGGTTAGAGAAGAAACTTCTGTGTCTGCCCAAGGCATCAAGAATACTGAGAGTTGCCATTAGTGTGTAGGCTTATAGCACATACTTTGCTTGGGTGTAAATCTGTATTTCTGTCTTACTTACACCAACATCTTGAGAGTGACTACATCCATTTTGATCAAAATTGGATATGTCTCACTTTGGCACAAATCTGTTGGGTGGATATGTCTCATTTTGGAGAAAAAGTGAAATTATAAATCATAACAAAGTACATTTTAAAAAAAGATAGATTTAAAAAAAAAATTATGTTCTGATGTTGAGCAAGAGGATAACTGTTTCAATTAATCAAATTATGTAATCTGCGTTGTCTACTGGTCAAAAATTTAAATGTCAAATATCTCAAAACAGGAATTTGACTTATGTCTCACTTTGGAAACAAACTCTTCATATATATATATATATATATATATATATATATATATATATATAATGTAAATTTTCACTCACATTTTTTGCCGAGACGACTCGTTTCTGTGTTTTTTACACTTCTTCAGTCGGCATAATCCATTTTGTAATGTCCGTAGAAAACTCCAAACTAAAGTTGTTTCGCTGTGTAGTGGTGATTAGTTTTGATGTGTATTGTGATGTGCTCTCATGTTTATATTATGAGTGTGTGTGTAATATCACACACACATGTACACACAACACACAACACACCTACACGCACACACACACACACATAAAAACACACACACACACACACACTCATAATATAAACTTTAAACCGGAACCACTTCAAGAAACAACAACAGTCAACAAAACAACTCAGTCCTGACGATGGCAAATTAAGCCTGAAACATTAATGTAGACTGTCTCAAACATTGTGGTAAATATTTTAAATAATAATAATTCGCTCCATTACTGCTTGTCGAGCACTTTTCGTACCATATTTGTATCAAACACAATTCAATATATATATATATATATATATATATATATATATATATATATATATATATATATATATATATATATATATATATATTAAGAGAGAGAGAGAGAGAGAAGAGAGAGAGAGAGAGAGAGAGAGAGAGAGAGAAGAGAGAGAGAGAGAGAGAGAGAGAGAGATGTGAGGGGGAGGGGGTGGAGAAATCAGGGCAGGGTGCAAATATATTTCTATTTCGTCTATTGGCCAGGTAGGAAAGTGTTTGAAAGGGCTTCACTCAGACCTTAAAAGTCTATAGATAGAATGCGCTTGGCCAAGGAGTTCACAACATTGCCATCCGGAAGTATAACGGACCAACACACAAACTCTGTGTAACCATGAACATTTATAGTCTAGATAATACAGTTTAGTGAGAACAACTCACAAACGCGAATGGCAAAAACAATAACAAATGCCTGAGTGACGTCATCTGCATACTATCTATACAGTAAATCTGTTTGGATAAGAGAACATGTGCTCTGGAAAATGTCAACAGGAGATAATTCGAGAAGCCCTATTACGCAGGATTCTCATTGTTGGGTTTCATTAAATGGCCCCAGAGCCCTCTGTAATTTTGTCCCTATTACATTTCACTTTGTAAACATGTTGGATAACAGGACAGAGAAAACAGGCAAAAGCAAATAGATTAGAAAAAGCGATGAGAGAAAA
>NW_027625600.1:20000-21613 GCF_034508935.2 Berghia stephanieae
GATCATTCAGTAAAATAGGTCCCATCACTAGGAATTCACTCCCACTGTCAGTCAGACTTGAAAGCAGCGTTGATAAATTAAAAAATAAACTGAAAACCTATCTCTTTGGGAAGTATTTAAATTAGATTATGCCAGGAATTATTGCAAAGTGCATACGTTATATATATATATATATATATATATATATATATATATATATATATATATAATATATACATATATACGTGTGTGTTTGTGTGTGTGTGAGTAATATATTTGCGTACAGTGTGTGTATGGATGTGTGTGAGTTTTGGGTCGTATGTCCGAATCTGCAGTGTGTAATGTTGTTTACTGATGGTCAATGTGAAGCGCTTCGAACCTTCGGCATAAGCGCTATATAAATGTACATTATTATTATTATTATTATTATTATTATTATTATTTATTATTATTATTATTATTATTATTATTATTATTCATAACTGCTCCAAAAGCAGCGGTCAAAAATCAAATCAAAATAATTTTCCAATCTTTTACTTTAGATCGAATTTGTCATACATGCAACAATTTGAAGTATTTGTTTAGTTTCATTCTTTCTTTTTTTTTCCCCTTTTTTAAAAAATCATGGGCGATAAATACTTTGCAAAGGTTAAACGACTGACTTTTAATATGCACAAAGGAAAATCATCAATCCCTCTTTACGATTGTTGGTGACATAACGGTGACGTGCTGCAATAATGAACAGTCGTGCACGCATGTTTTCATGATGTAATCTTCAAACGATAATATCAGCAGTTATTTTAGTTAAAAGCAGTATTCAATCTGAAAAAGTAATCGATATATAATTCCATAGTCCAGGCTACATATTCTACTAGAATGAACAATTTTGATTTTTACAATCCATTCTAGAACTTCACTTTCAGAAAAGCAATATATTTTGTTTTATTGATGTTTTCCCCCCTCACTGACAGTCGTATTCAAGTTGATTGAGTGAATCTAGTTATTGATTGAGAAGACCGTAACTGTTTAGAAAGTATCATTTCATCTGAAATCTTTACTTCATATTGATGGATTAAGATGGCCAATAAACAATCTATGGATATGCAAGTAAATATTTGATGTCCGAACTGAGATATTTTATTTTGTCAGCGATTGGTAGGTAGTTTTGGCATCTCCGAGACTATATTATTATAATGCGGGGAGTAGAATTAAAGAATGTGTGGCGATCTGTATTTGTTTTGGCTGAGGGTCTTGACAGCTTGGCGTTGTGTGATTTTTTTTCTTTCATGTTTTTCATGTCGTGTGGTGTTAATGAAATGTGTTTGCCGTTTATAAAAAAAAACTGACTTTGCTTCCTGCGGTTATGTGGTCTTGTGATATGACACTCGCCTTCGGGTCGGAAGATCCTTGGTTCGAGTCCCGCTCTGAGTGGCGAATAGTTTAGTCCTTTGGGAAGGCTCTTAACCCACATTCTCTCATCGTACTCAGGTGTAAAATGAGTATCTGGCCATTAACAACGTTGTCTCTGTCGTAAAAAATTGTAATATCACCTAACAGCGTCACGTCTCGTTCTACATGTTATGTGTTGTTTGTTGACAAGGGACCCTTGTAAGCGCTTTGAGCACGTTTAGTGG
>NW_027625601.1:5000-6886 GCF_034508935.2 Berghia stephanieae
AACTATACATTCGACTGTTCCCCTCCCAGCCAAGGACTTCCCCCAGGACGAGAGACGCATGCGCACAACAACACGACGTTCCCCTTCTCCTAAAAAAATTTTCGCCGTGACGTCACAGACTATGGGTGACGTCCAATCAAGGGACGCTACTCTTCCGTAATCTCATTCCCTAAAAGGGGGGTAGAAGACATAGCAAGTGACCCTGTCCACCATGAGAGGCAAACGAACTCCCCAGAGGTCTAATATTTTGTATTCACTCTATCGAAAAAGGATTGAAAATAAATGATTATTAAAAAGCAATGATATATAAAAATAACATCGAAAATACCAGTAGATGTACCAGCAAAACATGTTTAATCAGAAAAGCAATGCAACAAGCTAATTTGAAAACAAATACATGATACGAAATTTACCAAAGAGGGTGTTGATGAAGAGAAGATGATGATGATGATGATGATGATGACGACAACGACAATAATAATAATAATAATAATAATAATAATAATAATAATAATAATAATAAAATAAATAAAATAATAATAATAATAATAATAATAATAATAATAAAAATAATTCGCAATGGCAACAACAACAAATAAAAATAAAATAAAAATAATAATTAAAATAATAATAAAAATAATAAATAAAAATAATAATTAATAATAATAATATAAAAAAATTTAATAAAATAATAATAAAAAAAATAAAAAATTTAATAATTCTTTTCTTTGATCTCTAACCAAAAAGTTTCAGTCAAAAATGGGATGTTCTGTCTACTATAATAAAAAAGCGGTGAGGCGAACATGCGGTAGGGCATAACAATGCCACATGGGGGGAGTTTTCACTAGAGCTTATTTTGTTTTGTATGTCGTGTTTTTTTAATTTTGTTGTTTTTAAATTTTTTTTCTTTATTTTTATTTGAAAAGCGCCGCGGCACAATTGAGGGATGTTTAGCGAAATTTAAATAATTATTACTTTTTATATTTACTATTTGGTGTATCTATAAAATGATTATTGAAGGGGTGGCCCAAAACACACAGAGAAAACGTCTAAGAATTTCTTAAAGAAAAAATTGTGGCACATGTAAAGTCAATCTATGCTCGGCTGATTTCCCTCCTCTTTGGGAAAAGTGTTTTTGGGGGTTAAAACCTAAGAAGCTTGATGTGCGGTGGATGGCCATGGATGACTCGTGACCATCAGCTTCAACAAAAGGAGTGCCCCGTGTTATTGGGTGGTCACGGAAAGTTTTTAGACACGGAAAAACAGAAAAAATAGTAATCCTGTGTGCTATTGGAACAAGAAAATAAGGGGGTTCTATAGGTAGAATTAAGAATTGGAATGATAATGGTCCCTTTAGGCAATAGCCTACCACACAAAAGGTTATCGGGGCGATGGAAGTGGAAGTAGACCCCCGTCAATATTTGGAAAGTCCTTAGATAAAGTTTAAAGGGATTCAGGTATATTGGTGTTTGGGGACATAACAGCTTCAAGAAAACAGGGATCAAATCCTTATGGCAGAGATAAACGATAGAAAAAATTTAATGTGTACATGTTTAGAAAAAGTGGGCATTCGGCTACAAAAATTGAAACGGGTTTATGCTTGTTTTTTCAATCGGTCCCTCATCTATTAAAAATCGTATTTTATCAACAACAAAGTTCTAGTTTTTCATCCATCTTTTGTATGGGAGCGTTCGCCCCGGTGCATCGTCATTTTTTGTAATACCCCCCAAAAAAACGTCGAATTTTCTGGAAAAAAACCTAGCGATTTTGTGAATGTTTTGGAACGAACCATTCGTCGAATTTTGAGAACCCAAATATTTTTCAGAATTTCTGGACTATCTACAGCGGAGAGTGTATCACATAGTCTCGACTTAAAAAAAAAATTG
>NW_027625602.1:0-6883 GCF_034508935.2 Berghia stephanieae
CGCAACCCCAAAAAGAAGGGTTAAAGTTCAAGTCCATAAGATACAAAAGGTAGAATTTGCCCATCATTTGCAAACTTTATACAAATCATTTATAAATCTATCGAATCACATGTATCCTATCACTATCACTCCAGTCGTTCAATCCTCTTGGGCTCTGTGGTATGTGGAAAACGTGTTTCATATGATATGGAGTCTTAAGCGTTATCGTGTCATGCAGCAGCTTGTTCCGACTCTCACTGTCCAAGGAAAAAACCTGAATTTGTATGTGTTTGTTCTTGCGAATGGCAGATGGAATTTGTCAATGTGATGAAGACGGTGGAATATCATTTTATTTGAATTGCTGAAAATAGCCAGGAATGTCTAAGGTCAAGTGTTTGATTTTGACTTCTTTTGTCTGAAATAGACGTATTTGTGCCTTCTCTCTACCGGAACTGGGGTGTTGCAATCTCAGTAGGTTGTCAGGAGCTGCCGCACACACACTAGTTCTGTCTTGTGGAAATTTGCAGCTGTTCTCCTGAATATTTGTACAGTTATCAGCAGTACAAGCATACTCCAATATTGGTCTAAAAAAATTGAGTATGTGCCAGAGCCTTTTCAGGGCATTGGTGAAGATTTCTTTAGATAACATTGTGTTTTTTAGGCCTTTGTCAAAATGTGGAGAACGTGATGGTCCCATTGCAGGGTAACTATTTAGGTGGACTCTTGAGTGTTTGGCCCAGGCATTTTATAATCAAAGCTCACTGTATTTCTCTTGGTGGAGTTTGACATCACACAGCACTTTTCAAGATGGAAATTCATTTGCCACACGTATGAACATTGTATAAGTGAATCTAAATCTGACTACAAAACATTTGCCATTATTATAGTCTCCTAATTGTCCCGAATAAGAGACTATCCGTCTGCGAGTGAATTCAGACTTGTTTAATGGGATAGTTTTAGCCCAAGCCATTTATAAATGAGGAAGCAAAGTATCCCCAATACAGTTCCCTGAGCCACTCCAGAAAGCACTCTACATTTTAACTGGTTTTCCTATCCCAGCACCACCTCTTGGGGTCTGATCACATAACTAATCGTTAAACCAATTGTGTACCAGTTGTAACTCGTTTACGAAACAAAGTATGGAGATATTTCTTTGGCACATTCCAGTTTGAAGCTGATTATAAGACATTTTCCAAAAAGTTATTCCCTGTCTAATTTATTCTTAGAAGACAGCTTTCCTCTCCCTCTCTCTCTCTCTCTCCCCCTCCCCCCCCCAAAACACACCCCACACACATACAAAAAGTAGAAATGTACTTCTGTTTGGGTACTTTCAGCATGCCCTTGAGAGAATCAGTTGTAAATTCATTATGACTGAATCTTTTCTCTCTTTAAGTTTTTCAGTCTCAGAAGTTATTTGCCCTATAATTCTTTATAATATGATTGGCAGAGCGAATCACCTCGTATGGAAGATGATTTCCAATGATAAGAATATATAACAATGCCAGTTGTTCAACAATGCCATAATGGATCATAGAACTCCATTTATTTGAGAGAAAGGAAGCCACCGTCAGTGTATAACCATGACAAAGAATATGCAGTGTGATGTAGGTAAGCTGGGAAAAATAAATAAAGGGACACTGAAAGTTTCAAACATTTACAAATTCGCAAAGCCATTATACATAGCACAACACAGTAAGAGTTCCAGTTTAAAATGAAAAAAAAAAAAAAAAAAGAAAAAAAAGAAATGGTTACAGAAAAACACATAAAGTCTGGTAAAAGTTGGATGTGAACGGATGAATGTGCAAGATACGGTTTCGTCGCATTCTAAAAAGAGACGGATAGTGCTGGATTTATTGTGCACTTTTATCACAATATATTGAATGGAGAAAAAATAATAAATAAAAAGAAATCATCTTTTGGCATCAGTGCAATGAACAATGCAGTATGGTACTTGGAGTTTGTTCTACGCAATCACCTGTTACTGAAGACCAAACTAAAGGAAAGAATAGTTAAGGCATGTTCAAGGGAAATTTCTTTAAATTAAATCTTATAACTTGGGAAAATTACCTTGAATTCTATGCTAACCAAAGAGGAAAGTTTCAGGAATATTTGAAAAACCAAAACACTATGATAGCAATTTAATTTACATGCCTTACAAAAAAAACACCTAAGATTAGCCAACTGCCAAAAATTTGTTGTATTTTTCGAGTTTTAAAACAATGTCCAAATCCAAAAAACTCAAAGTGGAAGTGTCGTTTAGGCCTTTTTTGGGGGGTTGGGGTTGGGTATTCCTAAATGGCACAATGGTATATCTTTGTTTTTTTATAAGATCCAGCAAATTACTTCATTTCTTCTGCAGCAATTCATTGCGGAAAACAGTCCTAAGAAGATTTTTAAAGATATCTGCAAGAACAGAAAGGGAAATTTTAGGGGCCAACGAAAAACATTATTTTTTTTATGATTTAAATCGCCACAACTTACAAAACCTGGTCACATTTAAGAGGGAATGGTGTAGAAAAAGCAGTGCTAACAGGGAAAAAACAGAAAGGACTGGAAGAAAAATGACACATGGAAGAAGTGTCAATGTGGATGACGGGTCTCAGAGGAAAGAGAGGATTGGAGAGACATACAGCAGTGTTTGAAAACGGATCTGACACTCAATCGATTCAAATATATTTCTGTCTTACAAGGGCTCGATGTCCCACCTAGGGTAGTAATAGTCCTTCAGACCCATGTAAATGGTCCCCCCCCCCCTCCCTACTATCCATAATCTTTTCCATAAATTACATACCATATCATTACTACAATTGACTAACTAACTACGATGCTGCCGCAGTTAGTACTACAATATACTAAAGTACTACTGTTGCTTCTGCTGCTGGTACTGCCACTAATGATTATACTAATACCTACATCCTTATTTTTTGTATTTATTTCCAATTCCATTGTATTAATTTTCCAACAATATACACTTATTTTATTTCACTTTCTACATTGAAATAAAAAAAGTTCCTCCCCACCTTCCCTTTTTTGACTTAATTTAAATTGCACACCTTTTAAAATATCTATTGTTCTATTTTAAGTTGTGCTTTCTTACAATTGAAGCTTACATTCAATTTCACATTGTTATTTACTTCAGACCCATGAGGCCAGAGCATACCCTGGTTTCTATAGCATGAAAGGACAATTTGCAATTTCTTGCTACCTTTCGGATTAGAAAAATTAGACTCTAGTCTAATTACAATGTCCCATTTACTCCTTTTAAAATATCAACACTTTTTAAACTTATACAGCAAGGAAAGGGGACGAAACAAAACACATAGGCGTGTAACTTTACAACTAGACTTAGTCTGCTTTAAATTCCCAAAACATTTGTTTCTTTCCATTACTTTCAAAACCACATCTCTTGAAAGCCAGGCTTACAAAGGAAAAATTATGAGAATTGAAATGTGATACCAAGTTGCTAGAAGCTGTGGACTGTAAAAAAGTATGAATAAAAATGAATATACAGCTTTGAAAAGACTAAAACAAAAAACAAATACAGAATATCTCAGGCTCAGAGCTCTTCTTACAGCCAATAAGAAAAAAAATAAAAAAATTTAACTCTAGTACCGCATTGGGTCAACAGGAAATAACGACCGGTTCCCAGTACTTGCCTAGCAAGTTTGAATGACGTAGCTAAGATATAGCGTCACTCGAGTTTTATCGCGTCATTTTTATTACATCAATAACTAGCTTATACTCAACTCGAACAGCTTAAATAAACTGTTTGGGTTTATTTGTTGAAACTAATAATATCAATCAATCAAACTTCGGCTTTTATTTCATAAAGAACACAATGGAATTTTTACTGAATCAAGGTCGGGTCGTGTTACGTTTTTACAACTGACGGGTGTGTGGCTCGGAAAAGGTGTGTTTACATTAAAACCACCGCCGCGGTATGGGGTCGGAAATTTGGTGTGTTACGTTTATACAACGGTCGAGGATCGGGGGTTAATACTTCACTCAAATTCCAGACAGATGGCAGAGGTTTTTATTGTTTTAGGTATTGGCTGAAGAAGAGTTTTGAGCCAAAATGTTCTGTATTTGGTATTTTGTTGTTATTCCAAGCTACTGTATTCATTTTTGTTCGGGAATTGAAAAGTTTCAGGGGAAAAAATGTGAACTCAACCAGCAGATTTTTGACCAATCAAAACCCGGATTAGTGTCGCACCCTGAAGTCCACTCGAACAAATAGAGCTGGTTATTTATAAAAGAAAGAATGAATGAAGTCAACATCACTCTGCTCTTTGTTATTTTTTTTCCCCCAAAGAATTGAAGCATTTTACTTTTTGTTTCTCGAATGTGGCACTCAATTTTTAAACATACACTGATGTAAGACGCTCTCCGTTTTCAGATATTGTCCATTATACAGTCGAACAATTTGGGCATTCTTAAGAAAGAAACTAACTCTTTCACTTTCATATTAAAAAAGAGAAATAAATAAGTAAATAATATCAACATCGGGGACAGTCAGTAGCTTTTAAACCAAATAATCCTATTTGAGAGCATGGTAGAAAGATGTTAAAAAAAGGACAGCAATGGGGTAGGGAGGGGAAAGAGAATAGAAGAGAGTTATCAGATAACCCACCAGTAGTTACCATCAATATTAATACAGATGGGCACGATAGCATGTAAACCAGATAAAAATGAAAAACGGAGTATATCTCAGGTTTTACAAAATTTTAAAATATATATAAATACCATCGTTGACTACTGGTCTTTTATCAACATCAATCAGCTTGTCCCTTCTCTCCTGCAAGTACTTGATAACCTGTCCAATTCTGGCAACCGTCAAAGCTCTGTTGTCTGCCAGCAAATTCAAAAGATAAGTGATTCGGACGAAGGAGGGAGGAAAAATGCGACTTGAAGAAGCTCCAGCACTCGATGTTGAAGGAGCGGCTGAGTTAGCATTAGTTTTTTGCTCTTAACTCTTCAACATACTTTTCAAAAACTGCGTCCGATTAGGCCAATTGCGTCATTCAATGGCATGTTTCTGTGTTCTAAAACCCAAAGAGGGATTCGGGAAAGACGAAAATAGAAAATTTTTTTTATTTAATTTAGTTTGATAATCACAAAACCGAATAAACAAAATGAAAGAGAAAATTTAGGGTTTTTTCATCCATACGTTTACTCAAACCAAACATGTAAAGACTTTGCAATTAATTCATCTTAATGTTTTGAGAAAAATGATTGAATATCATTCAAAAACAAAAATTATACTCCCACAAAAATTCCTGGGGTAACTCTTCAATCTTAAGCAAGTGGAATCAGTCTATGGATTCATCTTTTCTTTAAAAAAAACTAAGGAATAATTATACTTACAATAAAATTCAAGAAAGAGTATCTAGCTATTCTGTTCATTATATGATATTAGATTAAAGAATGACGACTCACTATGTGAAAGATTTTTTCACATAAATGAAGTAAATGGTGAAAATGATATGTGATTTTAAATTAGTCACTCAATACCTGATAACATGCGCGTTTTTCCAATAAAATGAAGACGAAACGGTTTAAAAAAAGACCGAACCGAATTATTTGCTCATTATTTAATCGTAAACTAAATCAAAATGAATTTGATCTCCCCTAAAATCAAAAACCAATTTATTTCAAAAAATCAGGGCTATAATTATAATATTTTCTATTATCATTTTCAAATACGATTTTCTATTAAACATTTAATAAAATTGAATATAAATTATTTTAAAAAAAATGCACTTGCCCACATCAGGGTATTAAATTTTGTGTAAATGCAAACGAATTTCTAGGGACTAATTGCAGCATAATTCAGCTTTCAATAAATATCTTTGGGGTTTAAAAAAACAAACTTCATTTTCATATTTGCAAATTCTAGAAAAATGTGATGGGTCGAAAAATGCCGGAGAAAAATCAAAATTGAGAATGGAAATCGTAATTCAGCATTACACCCAAAAAGATGATTCGAAAATAACCATTTCAAAATTGGCATCGGAAAACAGTCTTCCAAAATCAAAATAGAAATAGAAATTGAAAATTGAAACCGTATTTCGCCGGGACATCAGAAAATGATGATCGAAATCTTTCAAAATTGCACATCGAAAAAAATTCTCCTCCCAAATGAAAATACCTAAATAAAACCGTAAATCGGCGGTAATTCAAAATATAGCAACCTCAAAATTTGGCTTCGGGAAAATTTCTTCAAAATCAAAACTCGATCGAAATCGCTTTTCTCCCCTAAAGCAAAAACAAAAGCACTTACGAAATGTGTGTTATTAAGTGTACCATCTCATAATTAAAAAAAAAAATTAAAACCAGGTACAGAAATACCCAAAGACATAATCCATAAGTTCAATCATATTAATTGCTAAATTAAAAAGGTTTGGGCCATACACCTCAAAATTAGTGTAATCTCAGCCAAAGGTTTTCTTGTGATTTTTGTTTAAAACTATACCATTTGATGAATACATGATAAGCTGAAATGAACTCGCAACTGAATCCTGAATTATGAAAATCAGGAAAACTAAAATCTTTTCATGGGGGACCTTGCTGTTACTTGAAGTTGTATTAGTTGTCATAAGAAACGAAATCGGCCGAAAACAAAATATTGCAATCGCAAAAAATTATTTATTCGAAAACTTTGCCAACTTATCTTAAAACGACGATATCTCCATTCTAAAAATCGGAAAGCTACATCGCTTGGCCCGCATTTTGCCCCAAAAATGAGCAAATTAGGATCGACGAAAACTTAAAGAAGAAAAATACAGCATCTTGTAAAGACTGAAATCATAACCCTTTTACTCTACTTTAAAAAGTTAATCAAAATTCATTACGAAAAAAAAATTTAACACATAATTTCAGTGCTTTCCTGGGGAGTGCCTGGCAG